>NW_027040742.1:0-290325 GCF_037179485.1 Ochlerotatus camptorhynchus
TTGTAAGATGCAAGAAGAGGTGGTAAAGTTTGTGTATGACATATGAAATTTGTCAATTTTTCTTTCAGAAGGTCACAACTAGCGATTTTATGATCGCTGATTCCTCGCTCATCGCGTTGCTCATCGTTACAGCTAATCGCTATTGTGACCCTCTGAAAGCTAAATTGACATGTTTTATGTGTCATACACACACTTTACCATCTCTTCTTGCATCTTGTTAATAAGAATTATCATTAAAATATCTCATAGCTTCATAAATCCGAAAAATAGCATTTTAGTTGTAATGAGCATTTACAAGCTTGCTATGGGGTTTTACGCAATGATGACGTAGGACTACGTGGTCTTATATAATAAATGTTATTTGTTAACTGCAGCAGGAGCTAGTGTTTTGTGTAGGAATAGGAATTTGAGCGGGGTTCTCTCTGTTTATACTCTTAAGTATGACGCGCTTGGCATACATGGCCCACAGCGGCTCGCGAAGAGCTGCTGATTTCGATCAATAGCGGTGCGGCTTCTTCCGGCTCCTCAATGGATGCTCGGCTGAAACTTTCGTTGTGTACTGAAGAACAATGTTCAACACCACGCGCCGAAAGCACTGCTGCTGCCTTGATAGCTAGCTGCTTGCGTGGAGCCTTTCGTTGTGTACTCAAGAACACCAACACTCACACCGTGGTGAAACCGTATGGAATTCAACTTTGAAATTTGTGTTAGGGAAATCGCTTTTTGCAGGCAATCGGTGATAATTTTAACTATCATAACAACATTCGTGCAATTTTCAATAGTGACATTGAAAAAAAAGATAAAATCTTTACAGATGCGTTGAAATATTTCGAATCGATTGGTGATAAAATTATTGAAATTGGTCCATGGGCAGCTGAGTTATTAACGTTCAAAATCTTTCAAAATTATGTTACATGTTCCATTTTCGGTTTTCACAAAGTGTACCCCCATATAGAAATCACAGACGTAGTCCTACGTCAAAAAATCCAAAACTAACATAATGTAACTATTTGTTGATATAGACTTTTATAGGCAACGAGCGAGTACACAGGAAAAAAAAGTTGTTGAATATTACATCCAAACTGCTGCAACCAGGTCAATCCATCGATTGTGTAATATAACGTTGTACGATGTACATCGATTTTGTGAACAAAATTACATCCATTGATGTAATATTGTATCTGCTTTTTGCTATTACACTAGGGGAAGTACAACTTGATCTGAAGTAATATTTGATGTAAAAATTACTCAAATTGGTAGATATTGTAATTTTTAGTATATATATTAATGATATTAACTGTCAAGCGGAAAGCTTCAAAGTAAAAAAAATAACAGTGTAACTTTAACGCATACACTCAATGACGTTGCACCGTTGTTGTTTATGTATACTGCAGCTTTCTGTTTGTCATAATTTTTGCCTAGATTTTCGTTTTCGATAGCTTTGATCGATTTCGACTTCGGTTTTTCGTGATAAAAACAGTACTGGACGTTCCCCCAGCAACAAATCTCTCCAAGTTGCATTCTCATGGCGAATCGAGCGTAATACGACCACGGAACCATCACTCTGGGCTTCCGTTAACAGGGGCGGCGTTGTCAATCGATTCTCGTTCCATAGGAGAACAACACATTGGTTCACAGACGATGAAGAATTCGTGGAAATTTATTCCTGGGAATGGAAGTGCGGCCGATTAAGTGCACTGAGAACAGCTACCAAAAAATGCTGAATTTATGAGAACAAGGAGCGGATTTTGGTGGCAGTGGCCAGCAAGATCACAAAGGAATGACTTGCCTCTCGTGTGAAATACATTTTTGATTAAACGAATGTCAAATGTACACTTAAAACAAAAATAGTCAAAAACAAACAAAAAACAACTGTCAGACTAAGTATAAGATTCGCAAATATCACACATATTAAAATGTTTAATATTTCCACCATCGGTATTGATACTGATACTTGGAGCTGTCCTTCCCCTAGCTATTACATCATTATATCATACATCAGCTTGAATTACATTGATCGATATTACATTTTTTTTGCTGTGTAGAAGAATGTTGAAATTGGGATTGAACCCAGGCCTGCTGGGGTGAGAGGTAATCGCGCTTACCACTACACCACCGGCGATGCTCAGGCCCTGAGGCTAACGAATAAATCAGCGCCCCGTGCACAATAGCCCAGGATTAATGAGATGCCGAATTAGAGAGTGTCTGAATATCTAGGGGATACTGACGCTGCATCGATGACACAATCCACGCACTTCTACCACAAACGAAGTCACAGACGGAGCAGCTCGAAAACTTTGGTGACGCACCTGCTATTGCAATTTTTCAGTGTACCACATGGCAACACCACTACTACTGGATTGTACCACATGGCAACACTACTAATGGATTGTACCACATGGCAACACTAAATGTACTAGAATGTTTTGGTTCTATCTCTTTCACTCTACTCTAAACTGAAATGCATAAAAAAATGTTCAAATCAAAACAAAAAAACTAACCCATCTGGTGGATGATGGCACAAGCTTCCAAGAAAATTCTACTACAGTGAACCACATTATTTTAATGGATTTATTCGCCAGTTAGTCGTCTGTCACTTCGTTTGTGCTGGTCACGTCTTCCTTTGGAAATCACTGACACAATCACACTTTAGCAATCTCTATACCAGGAACTGTGAGTAACCCAAACGGTTATTCGTTTTGCACCGTACGAATGTGTAAGTGTGGAAAAAAAAAAACATTTTTAGAGCATTTTTATCAGACGTTTCTCATCACAGCTAATCAAAGGGATAAAGAATTTTCCTCCACGGTTGATAGTTCTCGCACAGACGTTCTCGTCAAATATTGAATGTGTATGTCAAATACTCGGTTAACTACCATCGCACGTAGATATGTCTACTGCCTAAAGTATTTGGCATAATATCAGAATTGCCTTCCTTACCTAATGTTGCTGCAAAAAATAAGTTTCTAGTGAAAAGTTCACATATTTTTTATTAGATACAACCATCTTTAGTCAACCCGATCAATTTCACGAAAACGAATGGTCAGTTTTATTTATTTAATTATTTTTTTTATCAATTATATTATTTTATTTTTTTTACCGATCAAATTATTTTATGGCATGAAATTCTAGCGTTCCGAGCTTGGTTACGAGAGTACAGTGGCGAACACCGTTCGAAGATATTTCTTCAAATAACATTGTACATCTACAGCGCCTGCAACCAAAACGATGATGAAAAACTATTCCAACGTGTAAAAACAATCCGGACTGAGACTTGCAATACCTGGAAAAATTGGTTTTATTGATTAAGTTGTTCAGGCTTTGAGAAATACTTTTGGCAATAATATTGAGTTGCTTCTATTGTAGTCTTTTTAACGATATCGCAAAAAAATCACTAAACGAACAAATTAACTTACATTTTCTTGACGGCAACGGATTATCACTGAGAGATGTGATACATAAACATGTCCTTGAATCTTTCTGGTTTTCTAATAGTTCGCTGTGGTCTCATTACTGCTGTCTCCGAGGTTGATTCTGTGATTTCTCCTGCTTCGTTTGTAGAATTATTTACATCCTCAGAAAACGGCACCTCATGATCCACAACACTATTATTGAGGATTGGTGCCCGTTTCAGATCACAAACATTGCGGGCGTATTGAACACCGCGATCACTCCTAAAAACAACTTTTGCCCTATCCCTCGAAATAATAGTATAACGTTTCTTTGAGATCATCGGATCCATCTTGTTCTTCTTCGGTATTGCCATTAGGACTATGTCTCCAACGGCAATATCTGTAAGTCTTGCTCTCCTACGAGCATCAGCATACATTTTGCTTTGCAGTTTTGTGGTGGCATCTTTTTCTCGAACATCATTTTGGTCAATCTTAACCAGCTTAGCATCCCATAGGGTTGGAAATGTTCCTCTATATTTCCACCCTACTAAGAGCTCAAAGGGAGTAATATCGAGCCTTGCATGATGTTTTAATGTATTGTGTACATGAACATATTCTTGCATTCCTTTTCTCCAATTTACGCCATCTAATTTTGCTGCCGACATTGCTTTAATAATGTCCTGATTCTGGCGCTCTACTGCCTCATTTGTTTGAGGGCACAGAGGAATAGATTTTCGGCTTTTTACACCTTTAGCTTCCCAGAATTCAATAAACTCGCTGCTCTGGAAGGGAGGACCGTTGTCACTCTGAATAATAAGTGGTAGCCCCCAGGTAAAGAATATCTTCTGAAGTGCTTCATTTGTAGTTTTGGCATCGGTTGTTCTCATCTCCATCACCGAGAGAAAACGAGAGTACGTGTCGACTAGAATCATGAATTCCCCATATCCACAACCTTGAATTGCGAGAAAATCCACCTGTAGAATTTCCCATGGACCTTCAGGGAGTAGGCGGCTGGAGAGAGGGATAGGTGGATTTCTTCTTGAAATTGTGATGCATGTGACACAATTTTTAACGTAATTATCGACATCTGCACTCAATCCCGGCCACCAAAAATGTTCTCTAATAATTCTCTTCATAGCAGGGCTTCCTATATGCCCTTGTTGAGCTTCTTTGAGCGCCTTAATCCGAATTGTTGAAGGAAGTATAATTTTGTCCTCTTTGAATATGAGAGGACCCAACATACGAAAATCTTTGGATTGTGCCTCAAATCGTGCATATTGTTTTGACCACAAACCTGATTCCATTGATTTCCTTACGTCTAATAATTCTGCGTCATTTTCAGATTCCAGCTGAATATCCTGCCATATTATCTTCATGCATTCAACGTCCAGTGAATAAAGCAAATGCTTTTCGTCGTCTTCTTCGAATGGTTCATCAACCTGAGCTTTTGAAATCAGTCGGGATAAGGCGTCAGCTACGTTAAGATGCCATGGGATCCGCTTTATTTCGAAATCATAAGATTGTAGCCTCAAAGCCCATGCCTCTGCTCTTGAAACGGAACGCTTACTCGATTTGATAGGGTTTTTGATCTAATTTCCGTCCTACTAAGCACAACCCGCGCTTTACCTCTCTTTTCTAAACGAGTTTAAACAAAAAATGGAATATTTCTGTCAAAGATGACTTCTAAATTCATTCACCTTTCCATACGTACCGTTGGATTTGATAGAGAGTCACAAATTGTTGAGATATTGTTTAAAATCTAACACTGCTTCTTGATTCTAAATTCGTTCTACGAGTTTCAATTCCGTCCTAACGCATTGAAACGCCATAAGATTTTCTTCGTCCTACGGATAAACGTAGAAAAAGAGGATTCGCTAGGAGCGCTTCTTTTGTTTTGAGAACAATGAGCGTAAATATTCATATAATGCGCTTCAACTGGATTTATGTTGTAGCTAATGAACTTACGCATCAGAACAAACCTATTATTGATTTGTGCGTGGTGAAATCATTGATATTAGTGATCTTTTCTGATCGATAGAACGGAAATGGGCGATTACGACAAATTGTGCCACAGACAAACAGACATAACACATTGAATATTTCTCACTGTAAAACATCGTCGCTAAAACATTACCGCCATCTGTTGAGTACACTGTGGTGGGTAGTACGCTGAACAGATGGCGGTAGTGTGTAAACGTCAAACGCAAGGGAATTGACTATGCGCGCCACAGGTGGCGGTACTACCAACTATGATACTTTTGAATTGACCGTTAAATTCTTGTTCGATGAACAACTTGTGAGTGTTATGTCTGTTTGTCTGTGGTAGTGCTCTACCCTACCATCTCCAAAAATGCATTCGTTTGCTTCTGGGTCGGTACGAACCACGAACTTTTTTTTTCCGTCAGGTAGAAAGTAAATCTTTCGATTCCCCAAACGATAGCAAGGGCTTCCTTCTGCGTTTGGGGATACCTTCTTTCTGTATCGGTCATAGCCTTTGATACACAAGAAATGATCCTGGGACCTCCTTTACTGAACTGTACGAGTACTGCCCCCAGTCCTATTGGAGATGCATCAACGAATAGTTCTGTGTCATCGTGGATGTTGAAATATCCTTATTTAGAAATGGATTTCAATGCCTCCTCTTTCATAAACACAAATTCCTGTTCCAGTTCCTTGTTCCAGTAAAACCACTCTGATTTAGCAAGGTCTCGTAGTTTTTTCGTTTTTTCGGCTCTGCTCAGAATAAATCGCTCAGCAAAATTCGTCAGTCCCATGAAACTTTTGACCTCTTGCTGACTTTCTGGTCTCCGAAATACCCGGATGGCTTTGAGTTTCTCCTCTTCTACTCTTAGACCATCATGAGCTATTTGAAATCCAAGAAATTTTACAGATTGCTTACCAAAAACACTTTTCTCTTCATTGATGTATACATTGTGTGTAGCGGTATTCGAATTAGATATTAAATTAATGTAGCATGAAGTTCAAATGCTACAAATGTTCACTGTTACTATTCGAAACGACACGCACTATCCCAGTTCACTTGTATGCAACTGGTGAACTCATATCAAGAGTAAATTATCCCTGCATGAAATTTCACTCATTACTTGTTCATCCGCTCACTAGGCGCGTAAGTTTTCTCATTTGAGGTGGCATGAAATTTGATCCGTGGGATTGAGTATAATCTCCCAGTAGGATTACTTGTCGTCGGAAATTTAATAATAAGAAAAACACTTTAAGTTAAAGATTGGAATGAGCTAGACAGATGTGGGATACTTGGGAGGAAAAGAGATAGTATCTCTGATCGAATCGGAAGGTAATCGGAGATCGCCTTTTGATAAGATCGTTTTTTCGGTTTCCGGAACGAAGGCCAAGAATTGTTTTAGCGGCCTTTCTGAGGAATCCCAAGATCTTTCTCGTCCACTTTAATTCAACCCGTGGAAGAGGCAGGACTGTGAAGTTTTTTGGTATAGTTTCGCGGTGTGTTTGTAGAGGTATATTTAAATGTGAGAAGTGTCTTTAAGTTCAGTGTAATTAATTGTTCGTTAATTCCTTTTGATTAGGTGTAGTTACTACTGAATAAGTTTAGTAGGCTAGTGCGGTACTGTGCGCGATTTAAGTTTCAACAAAAAGGTAAATGATTTACTATGCGATTTTGCAACAATGCGCTCATCCAGTTGTACAGCCGTTTGACGGCTTTTTGTCTCTAGTTTCGTCCCACCACCTCCCACTCGGCATACCGCGCCCTCCGTTATTACCACTACCCTGACCCCACGCGTCGGTATTAAAGGACCTAACTTCGGCCGGAGTTAGAAGGGAGCTGCGCCGTCAATATCGCGCTCCAGGTGAGCATTTTTCCCACCCACCGGGATATCACCACGAAAAGCAATTGGTGAATTAGAGAATCAAGACTCACACACAATTTGGTGAATCTTTTGTATTCCGTGCAGCGAGCGTCGCAGGGGCGACAGACGATGGTGAGGAGCAGTCGGTAAAGCAGAAGTGTGAGTAGAACCGTACAATGTCCGCATGCATGCATTAAATCTGGATGAAGCGCCAGTTATAAATAGTCATTTAGAAATCCGCACAGTTAGGTAGGGAATTAGAGAGAGAGAGTAAGAGAAGAATGAGGGTTCCCGGATAAAAATGTTAGATAATAAAATTTTCGTTCTACATGTTAGTTTTTTCTAAATAAATGTTTTTCTATTCTGCTAAATAATTGTGTTGATTGTTAGGTTAGAATTTCCCGTTCAATGAGTGCACTGGTCTAAAGAAGTTTCTCACGTTTCGTTCGTTGTTGTAGTTTTCGTTGTTTGGTTTTACTCCAAGTCGGACTGCTTGGGAATCTCAGTCCACCATTTCTGTCCTGAAGCGTGTAGATTTTGTGTTTGGGGAAGAGCTTGACCTGTGATGAGAAACAGGTCGTCCAGTGCATTCGCTCCGGTAGAAAGACGGTTTCTGGTTAGTTTTCATTCGGTTGGATTTAGTGTTTTTCTTTGAATCCCAAGTACTTAACGTCTACTAGCGCGTTCCAATCTTTTGCATTAGACTGAACTCGCCCTGGGGTTTTGAGTTTGCCGGGCATCCGAAACGACAAGTGGTCCTCTATGGAGGTGGCGCTTAAGCCATTTGTTTAAAAACCAATCCACGGAACACTCTAGTAGACCGATTTAGGCTAGCCAACTTTATGCCGGCTACATTTGGCGCCCAACTGCAGGTCTCAAAATTTTGAGAATATTTGCGTTTTGGCAAATTGTTGATGAATAAAATTTAATATTTGGGTTAATATAAAGTGAATCGTTTCGATAGTTTACGTAGTATTGCAAAAGAAAATATTCGTTTTGTTGTGAATTTGGGAATTGTTTCGTGCAGTGTATTACACTATCATTTTTTTTAAAGTACCGTGAAATTTAACGGAAAATATTCAACATGGCTACCAGGTTTCCTAGAGTAGATCATTTAACCAGTGAAGAAGTGGATTACGAACTAATTATTCGTGGAAAAAAAGAAAGCACAAAAGATGAACTTAATGATAAATATCGATTACTTAGAAAGTTATTTCACGAAGATGCTAAAGGAAATAGGACTTACTTATGTAGTTACACGATGGACCAACAATATGACTATATTGCCAACAAAATTGACATGCTTGCTAGAAGATTGGAGAAAGGTCGGGACGAGAGGAGTATTTCAAGATTGAAACATTATTTGATGAGGGTAGAGCGTTGTGTGGCAGAGGATTCTAGATCTGTGATGATGCGAGAAGATTTGACAAGAGAAATTAAAGGATTTTTGTTACAATTTGACCGTAACAACCCTAGCGCTAACGAACAGAATGGACAAGAAGAGGGAGCGGTAGGTGGAGAAGTGTTACAAGACACAAATAATTTCAATGGTACAGGTGCAATTCCCAAGGAACAGGGTGGATCACAACAGACACAGAATACAATAGATTATGAGTTCCTGATAAACCAAATTTATAAATTAGAGCAGGAATTGGCAGAAATGCGAGAGAAGCAACAAAGGCAATGTTCGCCAGGGTACCCCAATAGTCGAGGAAACTCAGAAAGAAGGTCTATGAGCAGGGAAAGGGAACAGGATCGCATGAATGGTAGAGGTGGACGAAATCACAGGAACAATAATGAACGAGGAAATAACCGGAGCCACAGTGGTAGTGAAACAGAAATAATAACAGCAGACAGGCGTATGGAGAAATGGCATCTATCATTTAGTGGTGATTCGCGTCAACGATCGTTAGAAGACTTTCTTCATAAAGTCCGTAGGCTTGCTAGAATGGATCATATAGCAGAAGATATCTTACTTCAACGTATTCACACTATTCTGAGAGGCGAAGCTTACGATTGGTATTTATGCTATTCGGAAGAATTCGCCAACTGGGAAGATTTTGAGGAACGTATTAGATACATGTATGGGAATCCGAATAGGGACCAAGGGAATCGACAGAAGATATATGAAAGGAAGCAGCAACGTAGTGAAACGTTCTTAACTTTTAAAATGGAGGTCGAGCGCCTAAACAAACTGCTTTCCAACCCATTGGATCCGGGAAGGCTATTTGAGATTATCTGGGATAATATGCGTCCTCATTATAGGTCAAGATTGGCTTGTAGAACTGTGAGAGAACTTGGCATGTTGGAATACTATGCTTACCGGATAGACGCTAACGATCCAACTCTCAAACAGCAAAGGGAAGGTCCAATCAGGCCTACCAATGCTGTACACAATATAGAAGTGACGGCAGAGGGATCTTACTCATCATGTTCGGAATCAGAGGAAGTGAACGAAATTAGGAAAAAGTTCGACAGGAATACGCGAATAAAGGAAGGAGAGAGACCGCATCCAGAACAGCGACCAAGAGTTAGCCAGAAGAATACAGAAGGAAGAACTATACCTTTATGCTGGAATTGCAGCAAAAATGGCCACCTTCGGAGAAACTGCCAAGAACCAAAGCGGATATTTGCTATGCTTGCGGAAATCCAGGCAAAACTACGGTCTCATGTCCCAACCATATCAGAGATCCACAACAATCAACCCAGCGTTCGGGAAACTAGATTTGGGGTGTGAAGCTGGGAACAATATCACTCCAAATACTGAAGATGTTCCCCACTCTGAACCTTTTATTGACCCATTTCTTCAAATATGTGAGGTCAAGATTCATACAGAAAGTTGCCCACATGTAAAAGTTAAAATTTTCGACCAAGAATATGATGCTTTACTCGACTCTGGTGCAAGTGTCAGCGTAACTAATATATCTGACATTGCTGAAAACACGGCCTGAAAATGCATCAGAGCCCGTTCCGGATTGTTACAGCAGACAAGACAGTGCACGAATGCTTAGGGTATGTCCACCTACCCATAGTATTCAGAGGAGTTACTAAAATTATACCCACTCTAGTAGTTCCTCAGATATCCAGGAATTTGATATTAGGTTATAATTTTTGGAAAGTTTTTGGTATAAAACCAATGGTTTTGGGTGAAAACGGGTTTGAGCAAGTTGCGACAATGATTATAGATGAAGGACAGTCGGTCGAGACTATTGAGTTCTCGTGTTTCCCCATTGAAGCGTTACCGATTATTAAAAAAATGGAACCAGATGAGACTTTGGATATCCCAGCATTGGAGCTTCCGGAGGCTTCCAGAACAACCCCCGATACGATCGAGACCGAACACGAACTGACGGTAGAGGAACGTAAAGAGTTAGTCAGGACTATGAAAACTTTCCCATACACTACTGAACATCGTTTAGGAAGGACATCGTTGTTAGAACACGAAATAGTGTTGAAGGAAGGAGCCAAACCCAGACGACAGCCGTTGTATAGATGTTCACCAGTGGTTCAAGCCGAAATGGAAACAGAACTTGAGAGATACCGGAAAATAGATGCCATTGAAGAGTGTGCCAGCGAATGGGCCAGCGCTCTAGTGCCAGTTCGTAAATCGAATGGCAAACTACGAGTTTGCTTGGACTCCAGAGGAGTTAACGCATGGACAAGAAAGGATTCGTACCCTATGCGAAACATGGGAGAAATCTTCCATCGCCTAGGAAGTGCGAAATACTATTCAGTAGTGGATCTTCCTCCTTTGGTTTGTTTTTTCCGTCGATCTTGTTTTCCGTGCTGAGCACCAATGCTACCGACGTGCCAGAAAGGCAGCTCCCACACCTGGACCCTACCTATCGACCCATCAACTCATGAACCGGGGACCAACGGCTTTACTTCCCTTCCGAAGGAAGGCGTGATCAGAGATGTTATGCCTCAGAACATCCCGGCGGCGCCGACTGGTATTGAACCCAGGCCTGCTGGGGTGAGAGGTAATCACGCTTACCACTACACCACCGGCGCCGTTAGTAGTGGATCTTAAAGATGCATATTTTCAGATCCCTCTAAAAGAGGAATCTAGAGACTATACAGCTTTTAGGACCCCACAAGGTTTATTTCGGTTCAAGGTCTGTCCTTTTGGCCTTACCAACGCACCCTTTACAATGTGTCGTTTAATGGACCGAGTCATTGGGTTTGATCTAGAACCTAACGTCTTCGTGTATCTAGACGATATTGTTATCGCAACGACAACTTTTGATGAACATATCCGGCTGCTAAAGATAGTAGCTGAACGACTAACTAAAGCGAACTTGACGATTTCACTCGATAAGAGCAGGTTCTGTCGGAAACAGGTGTCATACTTGGGATATCTTCTCACTGAAGAAGGTGTTTCAATCGACAATTCCAGAATCTCCTCAATTCTCGACTACGCCCGTCCAAAAAACATAAAGGATATACGACGACTACTAGGACTTGCTGGATTTTATCAGCGTTTTATATGCAATTACAGTGCTATAGTAGCACCAATATCCGATCTACTGAAAAAGACAAGAAGCAAGTTTGTTTGGACAGAAGCAGCGGAAAAAGCCTTTGGTGACCTTAAAGCTGCCTTAGTATCGGCTTCTATCCTCAGTAATCCCGATTTCAATTGTCCATTTGTAATTGAATCAGACGCATCGGACAACGCCGTAGGAGCTGCCTTAATTCAACATCTAGATGGCCAGCCAAAGATCATCGCATACTTTAGCAAAAAGCTTAGTAACACACAAAAGAAGTATGCGAGCGTCGAAAAGGAATGTTTAGGTGTTCTTCTAGCGATTGAACATTTCCGCCATTACGTTGAGGGGACTCGTTTTAAGGTGGTTACTGATGCCAGAAGCCTTCTTTGGTTATTTACCATAGGCGTAGAATCGGGAAACTCAAAATTGCTACGATGGGCTTTGAAAATTCAATCACACGATATTGAATTAGAATATAGAAATGGGAAGAACAATATATTAGCCGATTGCCTTTCAAGGTCAGTCGAAGCCATCTTTACGATAACGATAGACCCCGAATATCAAGAGTTACTCGATAAAATTAGAGTAGATCCTACGAAGTTCCCAGATTTCAGGATCGTGGACGATCAAATATACAAATTCGTCAAAGTGGCAGGAAAACTGGAAGATGGCAGGTTCCAATGGAAGTCCTACCCGCCGAAATCAAAAAGAATTGAAATAATCAAAGGAGTACACGACCAGGCTCACCTTGGCTCTGAGAAAACATTGAAAGCCATTAAGGAGCGATATTTTTGGCCTTCGATGGGGGTTGAAGTCAAAAAGCACTGTCGAAGCTGCCTACTGTGTCAAACTAGTAAAGCCACTAACAAGAATACGACTCCACCTATGGCTGAACAAAAAAAGGTGGTACAATATCCGTGGCAGTTCCTGGCCATTGATTATGTTGGCCCACTTCCGGCGTCAGGCCGAAGCAGAAATACATGCCTCTTAGTGGTAACGGACCTATTCACTAAGTTTGTAATAGTACAGCCCTTTCGACAAGCGACCGCCGAGTCATTGGTACAATTTGTGGAAAATTCCTTGTTCCTACTATTCGGAGTGCCAGAAGTAATCCTATCGGATAACGGGACACAATTTACTTCGAAGCAATTTCAATCGTTGCTAGCCAAGTACACGCAGAAAAAAATATTTTAAACGTAATAATATTTGACGTAAATGCAATAAGAATTTCATTTTGTTTTGGCTGCAAAAAGAAATCATTATTGTTTCAACAATCCAGCATTATTGTCCCTTAAAACCCATGGATTGTTGAATCAAAAAGAAAATCTTTTCGAATTTACAAGAGCTTTCATGGTTTTGCCGTAAGCTGTCAAATTTGGCAGCTGGGTCAACAAGAAAAATATGTTTGTTTTTAAAAGAGATTTCTTGTTGATTCAATCAAATTTATTTTATGAAGGCTGACAATTCACGCAGTAGAAATAACAATATGTTTATTGATTCAAAAATAATGTCGATTTTTTTTTTTTGTGACAACAAACAGAATTGCAATTGAATTTTTGAGGCATAAAATTACTGATTTACGGAGGGAAGTAAAGCCGTTGGTCACCGGTTCATGAGTTGATGGGTCGATATGTAGGGTCCAGGTGTGGGAGGTGCATTCCTGGCGTCGGGAGCATTGGTACTCAGTACGGAAAACAAGATCGACGGAAAAAAATCAAGGAAAAAAAACTTAAAAATTGATTATATTTAACAACTGCAGCTTGAACTGCAGCTTACTTGCTTACCTCAAGTCTTAAGATTTTCGGAAATCTCGTACTTATTTCCCGAAATTCACAATTAAAAACAATACTTAATCAAATGAGAAAATTTTTGTTATTGTTTACATTTTTGTCCGGGTGAAAACGAGGGAATGGTTGGTAGTTATTTTTGTATTCATGGCCCGGGGAATGGACACAGCAAATAAATGCTAAATTAAAATTAACTATTGTTGGCTTAATAATAGAATATTGTTATTTTTACAATAGTTGCAATTGAAAAGTGGCTTATTAAAACAAAAAGAATCTTATGTTGAGTTTATTTGAATAAGTTTTATAGAAACAATAAAATGCAATATAATTTCAACCGGAATTGTTTGTTTAAATACAACTAAAGTTTTGTTTGGTTCAATGCAAACAATTTTCTGTCCGTGTACCATGTTAACCATTGGCGGACACCGAACTATCATCCACAGATTAATGATACGGAAAGGGTGAACCGTGTCATTACTACTGCAATTCGAGCATCCATCCGGAAGGGTCACACGGAGTGGTCAAATAACCTTCAACAAATTGCCAGTGCTGTCCGTAATTCAGTGCATGAAGCAACGCACTATACACAGCAAAAAAAGTTGTTGAATATTACATCGAAACTGCTGCAACCAGGTCAATCCATCGGTTGTGTAATATCACATTGTACGATGTACATCGATTTTGCGAACAAAATTACATCCATTGATGTAATATTGTATCTGCTTTTTGCTATTACATCATTATTTCATACATCAGCTTGAATTACGTTGATCGATATTACATTTTTTTTATACATTAGTAGTTATAAGACTGGTAGGAAGTCATTGTTACGACCTAGAAGATTTAAATGGGAAAAGGTTAGGCATATTTAATTGTAAATTTTTGAAGAAATTAGTCCACTAGAACTAATTTGATGGTCAAGCTATGTCGCTCTCAATTTTGTTGAGTAGTAACAATCGCACCATGATGCTCTGGTTGCAACAAACACCTTTGCCACCGTTTGTGAAGTTTAGCTCAGACCTAGTCTGATGCTGCCCCACAAAAACTTTACTTACTGGGAGCATCCTTGGTGCAAGAACATTCGTTCGAGCCCAAGAAGAAACTTCACAAATGAGTTGGTCAACGGTTATCTTTTGACCGCCTTAGGAAGACTATTATCTTCGCAAGTAAGTTGGTTCTGTTAATGCCTATCCCCTCGACAAGAAGACAGAGCGAGTCCTTGATGGTTCCATCAGGACGATGAGCTATATTCCATAAACTCCGAGCTTAAAAGCGTTGACGAGGAGTACCTTAAAGGGAAATAATAAAGCGGGAGTCTGAGATTGGGGACTCTCAGATGCTGATCGTATCAAAGGCTCGGAGGTCATCCATAAATGGATCGACGATGAAGAGCAAATCTTAGTCAATCGAGCTTACAAAACAACTGACTTGATGAGGAGCTAAGGACCAATGTAGAAATAATTTGCTTTGTAAAAATATCCTTTAGGTTGTTAATGTACTTCCCCACTCTACCAAAGTTTCATAATATTTATGTTGATAGTAACGATGGGTAAATTCTTTCAATTGATACATGTTAGTATGTAGCGCACATCGAGTCTTAAAGCTATTTTAGTACTTAATGCTAGAGGCTTTATGATGAACATGTATAGAGATATTATTTATTCTATTTATCATATTATTTATTTATGAAGATGTTTATTTATTTATTTATTTGATTATTTATTTATTATTTATTAGATGCATTATTTATTACTTTAAGAGATGCATTATTTACCATGATTAGAATATTCAATTACAGATTTTCATATTTATTTATTTATTTATTTATTTATTTATTTATTTATTTATTTATTACCTATTTGATAGTTAATTGTTATTTATTATTTATCCAATTGGAAACCAACTTCGAATGGTGGAGCAATGTCCAATATCTCCATCGTGACGTAAAATTTTGGGCTTATTGCCAAAGCGATGCAAGCAAATCTGTGCATCGCTAGAACTGTTTTTTGTTGTTGCCCATCTGATTGTTCCTAAAAAGAAAACATGCACAGGGTGTCGACTCAAAGTCAAAAACAAAATTCCCTGACTTTCCCTGACTTTCCAGTCGGTTTTCAGAAAAATTCCAGTCCACAAAACTACGTTATTTTAACCTAAGAAGCTACAACGTGATGAGCTTTATTATACCCAGTGCTGTGTTCCTAAAATTTGAGCTAAGTAGTCGCACCCAATATTGACCGGCGCCCTTAAAATATAAATCTGCCTAAAATAACGATGCATTCGCCCGCGACGTTGATGGCGTTGCTTCACATAGTGTATTATCTAGTTTATATAGTACGTTGGAAAACATTTGCACTTTATCGAGCAGCACCGTACTCTACAGGTGGTTACCCTTTCTTCTTGAAATTATGATTAGTTCGATTATGAAAGTTCCGTCAACATTTTCCCAGTACTATCATTTGTGTTTTCTAATTTATCTCATATTTATCTTGCTTGACTGATTTCAGGAAAAACCTTGAACAATTTCTAGAATTTTCCTAAACATTCGTGGGCAAAGCAAAATTTCCAAAACTATCAGTATGTTATCAAATCAAAACCTCCGCAGTAAGAAGCCCTTACTGCGCTAACTGCGCAAAGGCGCAACGAACTTTTGTTTCTCCGAGGCACTCGGTCCCCCTTCTTAAGTTACAAGTACTAGGCCAATTAAGGGGAAGATTATGGATATGATGATAGTTAAAATAAAAAAAAAACAAAAAATAAAGATACATAAATATGGATTCGTTTTATACGTTTTACTCAGAACACCTCTGGCGTTTTACAAATCATTACCATCAATCGTCGCTACGCAAATCTTTGAAATAAGAACCAGAGATGTTTGTATTGTTACAACTGATGTTACCTTTGGAAACCTTATTAGGCAATACATTTACTGTTTCAGTGCCACGATTTCACGTTTATGACAGGTTCTTGCTTTAAACGTTCCCAAGAACTCGTGACATTACTGCCGAAAGTATTAAATCAGTCCAGAAAATTTAACATTTTCGGAAGTGAGTCTATCTTTAAGCGATTCAACATTTTCCCTACTGAACTCAAGCTTTTCTGAAGTTATTAAATATGCTATGAGCTGAATACACGAATCCAGTGCTTCCAATTTTTCCGAAGTGATTTAAAACTTTTGTAAAGTTCAGTACTGTTTGATGTTATTCTATTGGATGCTATTTTTTTCTGAAATGGTCCAGTACTTGCCAAAGTGATCCTAATCTTTTCTCAAGTTATTCAGTACTTTTTGAAGGGATTCTTAACTTTCCAAAGTGATTCTAAACTTTCCTAATGGAATGTAATGGCAGTATAGACAGATCTCGTTTTTGGAAACGTAACTACAGTGCACTCTCTACGACTCGAGGTACCTATAGAATTATCGAGTTATAGAATAACAATCTCATACAAATTCGCTATCTCAGTAGCCATGACACTCATTTTTATGATGGTTATATAACTGGATATCGAGTAACTGGACATCGAGTTGTGGAGAGTTGGCTGTTCTTCATCTATGTTGCCAAAGTCGAGATCTTTTTCGATGTGTCACAATTGAGTAGCTTAGCGATAATAATCAATACTCTCTGAAGTAAATCCTGCTGAGAAACTGTTGAAAAATTCCTGGAAGTGAGGAGGATCTCTCGGTTTTTGACGGTCTAATTGACCTATGAAGCGGCCGGCGCTGTTATTGCCTATCGTAAAGTATGAGATTAGCAGTTTTTACACATTGCAGATGCAACGCATCGTTTTTTGCTTCTCTGGCAGGTGATCTGGCAATAACGGAGTAGCAACCGCGAGCGGATTTTTTTTTTCTTTATTTAAGAGTTTTTCAACCTAAAGGCTGGTTCGCCTCTGAGAACCGCGAGCGGTTAATCATTCTCATGCTCAATTATGTCTGTACTATTTGAAGTGATTCAGTACTTTCTGAAGTTTTTCTGCAGTAATTCAGCACTTTTCAAACTTATTCCGAGATTTTCTATCGTTTTTCAGTACTTTCAGAAGAGATTTTGAACTTTTTTTTTAATGATTATGTGATTCCCAAAGTTATTCCGATTTTTCTGAAATGACTAAATATTTTCTGAAGGGATTCCAAACTTTTCTGAAGTTATTACAAAATGATCCCAGCTCTTGAAGAAGTGATTGCAAACTTGAGAGAATTGATAAAGTACTTTCCGAAGTTTTGTGAAGATGTTTAGTTCTTTCCGGATTTTTTTTTAGTTTTTACGAAAGCGATTACAAACTTTCTGGAAAGATTAAGTATTATCCAAAGGGATTCAGAAATTTTCTTAAGTCACTCAATACTATCCGAAGAATTTCAAAGTTTTTTCTGAAGTGATTAATTATCCAAGTAACATTGTAAGTTTTATTGAGGTTTTAAAGCACTCTACAAGTCTAAATCATGGTTTACAGTACCCTCATAAAACCCAAATTGTTACTTGGGTACTTTCAGAATTGATTTCAAACTGTTCAAAAGTCATTCAGTTCTTCCTGAAGCGATTCAGTACTTTCGGAAGTGATTACAAACTATCTGGAATTATTCAGTACTTTTCGGAGCGATTCCAAACAGTTCTGAAGTGATTCAGTACTTTCTGAAATCATTTAGTGCTTTGCGAAGTGATTATGAACATTCTGAAGCGATTCAGTATTTCCGACGTGAGGCTGAACGTTTCTGAAATGATTCTGTACATTCCTAGCTAATTTAATCATTTTCGAAGTTATTCGGTTCTTGCGGAAATGATTACAAACTTTCTGGGATGATTCAGTACTTTCCAATGTGAATCCGAAATTTTCTGAAGTGATTCAATACTATCCCAAGAGATTCCGAGCTTAAAGTGGTTCAACACTTTCCGAAGTGATTCAGTGCTTTCTGAAATAATTCAGTACTTTCCGAAGTGATCATGAACTTTTCCAAAGTGATTCCGAACATTACTGAAGATATTCGGTGTTTTCCGAAGTGATTCCGAACATTTCTCAAGTGATTCAATTATTTTCAAAGTGAACTTTTCGCAATGATTCAGTGCTTTCCAAAGTGATTTCAAATATTTATTAAGTGTTTTGGGTCTTTTCTGAAGTTATTCAGTACTTTGTGAAATGATTCTCAACATTTATGAAGTGATTCAAGACTTTCTGAAGTGATTCAAGACTCTCTGAAGTGATTCCACACTGTTCTAAATCGATACAGTACGTTCAGAAGTGATTTCGAACATTTATAAAGTGATACAATACATTCCTAAATGATTCAGTAGTTTCCGAATTGATTGAAAACATTTCTGAGTCCAAACTTTTCTGAAATGATTCAGTACTTTCTGAGGTGATTTCGAACTTTTCATTAGTTATTCAGTGCGCTCTGAAATGATTCAGTACTTTCTGAAGAGATTCCGTATTTTTATGAAGTGATTCAATTATTTCCTTAAGTGATTCCGAACTATTCTCAAGTGATTCAGTACTTTCTGAAGTTATGTCGATCTTGTTTATATGATTTCAAACTATTCTCCCATACCTCACCGTGAAAGAATTTTGAAAGCACCATCATGTCAAAATTTCTATCTTACGCCACTAAGTAGCGCCAACTTTTGCCCGCCAATCAGGATTTGCACCGTTAGTGGTTAACCTCAATTAGATGAACTTTTGAACAGTTCAGTGGTATTATTTAACTTTTTTCCCTCGATCATGGACACAGCCCGAGCAAAGTCTGAAATCAAATTGCAATCTAAATTTGATGTTGTGATTTCGCTGATAATGATAACTCAGGTTGCTATCGTTTTGGTCGTTTTAACGGTTAAAATATCAAAATTGAATCTTCCTGTGACATCACATTGAAAACTATTTCTGCTATCAGTGAGAGCAAACTGAATACTCAATTTGATATCAATTTTTCATGTTGATAACAAAACAAGTATTCAATTTGATGTTATGCTAAGGCAATGAAATCAAACTCGCAACAACATATTTTTGAAGAGCAAATGTACAGCAAAATGAAAACAAAATTTATCAATTGCATAAACTGAAATCAAATTACGATTTCAGTTTGATGTTGATATCAAAACTTGATTTCAATATGCTTTCATTTTGATGCTGGACTGATGCTGATGCTATTTTTTTTTTTTTTCAAAAAGATATTCTGCATTTCTAGATAGAGCTGGAGTTAGGGCGTAATAGCTTTTGTAAACAATGACTTCTTTCGATAATTGCTAGAAAGTTAAGGCTCACCAACGCAAATCAACAGCACCATCGGGTATAGGAAGGCTTCCCCTACCCGACGGTTATGTTGGTTTGCGTGGGCGTGCATTGAGTTCCTAGAAATCGTCGATAGAAGTCATTGTTTACAAAAGTTGTTACGCCCTAATTCCAGATCTATCTAGATTTACCTAAAAACCTCTCTCTGCATTGGCGTTGCCATGCGATAAGGTACATCTTTGAAGATATTCTGGATACCACGCAAATATTTGAAAACATCCCAACTGATACTGCAAACACTATCCTTGAATGCATTATGCAAAATATACAGCCCACAGCTTCCCAGATCTATCAGCTTCTCGCCACCTTTTTGTACCTCTTGCTTCAATTCACATTGGGCCCATCCATGGACACTTGCAGCAACTTGTTCGAAGAGATACCGGCAAGGGCGTCCATAAACGCAGCGAGTAGATCTGATGCCCGGGATCTTCCCAAAAACGTTGACGTCATACACTGATAAAATTTCAAAGATTATTTTATGTGTCCCACACATAATTTTTAGCAATGTGATCAACATTATTTTTTTCCCTGACCTACACTAAAATTCCCTGACATTCCCTGACTTTCCAGATCATAAATAGAATTCCCTGACATTCCCTGACTTTCCAGGTTTTTCCAGGTAGTCGACACCCATTGCAATTAATTCCAATTCACACAATGATCTGCAACTGGAATCCAACTTATCTCTGATCCACAACGCTCTCATCCGTTCGAAACTTCGGTTTCCATCAATTATTCCGTCGATCCGTCCATAATCTTCAAGTTGTAGGCCATCGTAAATAAATTCAAATCCAATTTGTTGTTGCCGAAGAGTCCAGAATTTTGTTGTCCAGGTTCGTCGATTTTCATTGTAACCTGTTGTAACCGGACTAATTTGATGTTTTCCACACAAATGCACCATTTCCGTATCACTTACAATCCATATTTACACGAAACAATCAAAATTCACAGGAAATATGAATAAAATAAACTTTCTCTTCGTTATCGCTACGATATAATCAAAAGTTTGCCACTTTGTTTTGACGTTTCTTGATGAATCATTGCGAATCATCCATATACGTTCAGCGTTCATGAGTTGTGTCATGGAGTTCATTTCTAGTATGTTTCGGTTGGTCGAGTTTGTTGCTTGACGTGAGAAACATGATAGAAGCGATGTTTGGAGTGACTATTTAAGCATATTTATTATGTTGAGTTAGTTTTCAATATGATGTAACTCTCTTTCTAGCCAATTTTATTGGTGTTGAAGAGATCGTTAGGTCATATGATGTTGAAGTAGTTTTGGAGATATAGTTTGTTGCTTAGAAAGACATTGTATCAAGGAAGAGCCTTGGTGTTCGATCTAAGAGCAGACAGTAAGGTGAATTTAGCATGGGATGGTTTATCCATCGTTAGGAATGGTTAGTTTCATTGCTAAATGATCCGGTTACGTTTCTGGGGTTAATTTCGGGTTCGGTTTTTATCAAAATTCTAGGAATATTGATATTAAAGCCATTTTGATTTTTAGTTGAAACTCATGCTGCTGAATTATTATATGGATCACTCTGATGACTCAGGAAGGTTAGGACATTTTTCCATTTATGATAACGGTTGAGCTTGTAAATAATTTTGTCAATTATTTCCAGTAACTGTATAAATTGATGAAATTTGGATGTTGTTGTTGTAATTTATAAATTATTTATTGAAGAGTTTATTTACCTATTTATTTACTTAGAGTCTTAGATATTTATTTACAAGTTATTTATTCATATATTTATTTATTTATTTATACAGTTATTTATTTACATATTTATTTTGAAATTTATTTATTTGGAGATACCTATATCTATTTATTTATTTATTTTTTTTTCAAATTTATTATATTGATCGGTGATATATATGCTGTGATATCGTAAGGTTTGCCCTTACGAAAATTTGGTTGTACTCCTACAACCAAATTTTCGTAAATCAAGCCCGGTGTTATGTAGCGGTATTCGAATTAGATATTAAATTAATGTAGCATGAAGTTCAAATGCTACAAATGTTCACTGTTACTATTCGAAACGACACGCACTATCCCAGTTCACTTGTATGCAACTGGTGAACTCATTCTTCTTCTTCTTCGCCTTTCAAGCTTATTGCATATCGCATATTACGGTGCGTGCTCTCAACTTAGTGTTCTAGATGCAATTCCACAGTTATTAATTGAGAGCTTTCGATGCCTGTACCATTTTTTGCATTGGTATAATTGTGTGGCAAGTCCAATCATACTTTTATGCCCAGGGAAGTCGAGAAATTTTCCAACCCGAAAAATTCCTAGACCGGACCGGGAATTGAACCCAGCCACCTCCAGCATGGTCTTGCTTTGTAGCTGCGCCTTTACCGACTGAGCTAAGGGAGGCCCCAACTGGTGAACTCATATCAAGAGTAAATTATCCCTGCATGAAATTTCACTCATTACTTGTTCATCCGCTCACTAGGCGCGTAAGTTTTCTCATTTGAGGTGGCATGAAATTTGATCCGTGGGATTGAGTATAATCTCCCAGTAGGATTACTTGTCGTCGGAAATTTAATAATAAGAAAAACACTTTAAGTTAAAGATTGGAATGAGCTAGACAGATGTGGGATACTTGGGAGGAAAAGAGATAGTATCTCTGATCGAATCGGAAGGTAATCGGAGATCGCCTTTTGATAAGATCGTTTTTTCGGTTTCCGGAACGAAGGCCAAGAATTGTTTTAGCGGCCTTTCTGAGGAATCCCAAGATCTTTCTCGTCCACTTTAATCCAACCCGTGGAAGAGGCAGGACTGTGAAGTTTTTTGGTATAGTTTCGCGGTGTGTTTGTAGAGGTATATTTAAATGTGAGAAGTGTCTTTAAGTTCAGTGTAATTAATTGTTCGTTAATTCCTTTTGATTAGGTGTAGTTACTACTGAATAAGTTTAGTAGGCTAGTGCGGTACTGTGCGCGATTTAAGTTTCAACAAAAAGGTAAATGATTTACTATGCGGTTTTGCAACAATGCGCTCATCCAGTTGTACAGCCGTTTGACGGCTTTTTGTCTCTAGTTTCGTCCCACCACCTCCCGCTCGGCATACCGCGCCCTCCGTTATTACCACTACCCTGACCCCACGCGTCGGTATTAAAGGACCTAACTTCGGCCGGAGTTAGAAGGGAGCTGCGCCGTCAATATCGCGCTCCAGGTGAGCATTTTTCCCACCCACCGGGATATCACCACGAAAAGCAATTGGTGAATTAGAGAATCAAGACTCACACCCAATTTGGTGAATCTTTTGTATTCCGTGCAGCGAGCGTCGCAGGGGCGACAGACGATGGTGAGGAGCAGTCGGTAAAGCAGAAGCGTGAGTAGAACCGTACAATGTCCGCATGCATGCATTAAATCTGGATGAAGCGCCAGTTATAAATAGCCATTTAGAAATCCGCACAGTTAGGTAGGGAATTAGAGAGAGAGAGAGTAAGAGAAGAATGAGGGTTCCCGGATAAAAATGTTAGATAATAAAATTTTCGTTCTATTAGTTTTTTTCTAAATAAATGTTTTTCTATTCTGCTAAATAATTGTGTTGATTGTTAGGTTAGAATTTCCCGTTCAATGAGTGCACTGGTCTAAAGAAGTTTCTCAAGTTTCGTTCGTTGTTGTAGTTTTCGTTGTTTGGTTTTACTCCAAGTCGGACTGCTTGGGAATCTCAGTCCACCATTTCTGTCCTGAAGCGTGTAGATTTTGTGTTTGGGGAAGAGCTTGACCTGTGATGAGAAACAGGTCGTCCAGTGCATTCGCTCCGGTAGAAAGACGGTTTCTGGTTAGTTTTCATTCGGTTGCATTTAGTGTTTTTCTTTGAATCCCAAGTACTTAACGTCTACTAGCGCGTTCCAATCTTTTGCATTAGACTGAACTCGCCCTGGGGTTTTGAGTTTGCCGGGCATCCGAAACGACAAGTGGTCCTCTATGGAGGTGGCGCTTAAGCCATTTGTTTAAAAACCAATCCACGGAACACTCTAGTAGACCGATTTGGGCTAGCCAACTTTATGCCGGCTACATGTGTTCCCGAACTCTTTCCAATACAGCTTTCAATTTTTCATCGTGCTCAGCTTTCGTTCGTCCAGATACAAGAATATCGTCCAGATAATTGCGGACACCTTTACAACCGGCCTACAGTCTGTAAGATTTCTTGGAATGTGTCAGGAGCGTTGGTGAGCCCAAATGGTAGTCTTTTAAACCGGTACATTCCATCCCCTGCGAAAAAAATTGTCTAATGTCGTGATTTCTTGTCGAGAACCACGTGAAAAAATGCACTGGTTAAATCAATTGTTGAAAACCATTTGCACTCAGGTAGATCAACCATAATGGATTCCAAAGTGGGCATCTTGAACGGACTACGGATAATAGCCTTATTAGGACCTCTCAGATCAACTACTAGTCGTATATCATGCTTTCCTTTGGGAACAACCAACAGTGAAGAGCAATACGATTTGTCCATAGTATCATCAACGCGCTCAATAATACCGGATACTAGAGTCGGTGTATAATGAGTCACGCCAAGAGAAAAACAGTTGAACTCGCATCACGGTTTCCGAAGGATTCCCTTTCTTTTCACTTGGCAACAGAGGACTTCTACATCAACTTTAAATGATTTCTAGCGAGAACCAAAAATAACGGCTGTATTGAATCATAATATCAGTGATTTTGTCAAATTATCTTATAAAAAAATAGTAGAAATTCTCATTACTGATCAAAACCAAACGTATCCCATGACCATTTAATGCTCGCTGCGTGTTTATGATGATTTCTTCAATTTTATTTTATATTTCATTGCAATACCTTTCGTAGACCTTTCATAGCATCGTAATGTTTATTTACTTTGCACGATAGGTAGCCGATTTGACAGTTCAATAGGTAGACTTGGCTTCACTCTTGGCGTGACTCATTATACACCGACTCTACCGGATACCAACAGTTCATTCAGACGACGTTCAGTTTCGGATTTGAACGCTGGAGCAGGGTGCCTTCCATTCATTTTGGCTAAAAAAAATGTTTTATGAAATTATGGAATAATAAGATATTATAATAATATTTTGTTTGTGTAAGCAACAAGAAAAGATTGTGGAGTTTATGTTTGACACATAAAATCAGCCAATGTTGCTGTATGAGATTCGCAATAAGCGATTTTGTCATTTATCTCACCCACTCTTCGCTCTTCACTCTTCGCGAAGAGGCGATCAGAAAATCGCTCATTGTGGCTCTGTCAAAGCTAAATTTGCAAGTTTTATGTGTCAAACACAAGCTTTAAAATCTTTTCTTGTTACTTACACATACAAAATACCATCATAATATCTTATTATTCCATAATTTCCTAAAACATGTTTTTAGTCAACTGGAGGTATGCTCGTAAAAGGACGGCTGGAGGTATGCTCGTAAAAATGTTCCTGGATGGTGGCAAGCTTTCATCATAATTTAGAACAACAGGAGCCACACGGAACATCGGAAACTCTTTGTTCATGGTCACCGAATGAATTTGAGAGAGAGAAGACAACTACTGGAAACATCATTATTTTTAACAAGCCCTTGAAGCATTTTACAAGCTGAACCGCTGAAAAATATTACTTAAATAATACTAATTTATACTCATAATGAAAATACTTAACACTCCTACTTGTATAAATACAAGACGACCGAAAACAACAAGTCAACAACAAACACATGCACTAGCAACCGGTCATCAAAAAATAAGTGTTGCTTCGATGGAAATTTATAGCCATGGTTTAAAATACTTAAAAATATCTAAAAATACTTACGCGGGATTTACAAATATTTTATTGATATTAGGTATGAAGTTAGAGTGAGATGCCCCTAGGGGTGCGATATCCTACGCAGGTGTGGAACCTGCCTTCCTGCAC
The DNA here is from genome assembly GCF_037179485.1 of Ochlerotatus camptorhynchus. NCBI lineage: Eukaryota > Metazoa > Arthropoda > Insecta > Diptera > Culicidae > Ochlerotatus > Ochlerotatus camptorhynchus. Next base: position 25,664 of record NW_027040742.1, read on the forward strand.
ATTCGATTGCCGTCAATGGATGGCAATCGATGTCCGTCGGTGATTGGCACTAGATTGCGGAACAGAGACCGACGTTAAAAAAAGGAAAGAAGAAGGTACAAATCGGTTTTATCATCTCTCTTTACCAAACTCCCCCTTCGGAGAGGGATGGTGAGGGGTGCATTGTTCAGCTTGAACTTTTATGGCTGCCATCCAATAGATTCAAATGAAGCGTTTAGTTAAATAGGTATTTATTTACAATGTGTATTAACGGTGTTATGCTTCAAGAACAAATCCATTTTATTACCAGCCCGTATAGTTTAGAAAATCAGTCAAATATGTCTAAGCAAATCAAACAAAAATTAATGTAAGACTGATGATAACATTTGATTTGTTTTAAGCATACCCCCATGAATGAAATTAAAAGATGATCTTCATCCCAGCAATAACACCAATACATCCGAACTGAAACTAATGTATGTACATCAGGATATCACGGGTCCTTGATACTAACACCTTGTTTCCTTGTTTAATGTGGCTTTCATTCTTTCAAGTTGAGCCTCATTTCCACGGCTCTCAGCTTCGGCACGTGCAGTTGCAAGCACAAGGGCATTTTTTCGAGAGTATTCATCCAACTGTTCACGGTTGAAAGTGAAAGATTTACTGTTGTGGGTAAAAGAAAGAACGGGAACTGTTTATTTTTGTTTGATGGTTTCTAGATGATTCATACTACCTTATGGCAAACGTTTGCACTATTACTCCAACGATCATGAATACTCCGCAATAGAAAACAATAGTCCAATTGCTAACCTTTCTGATTCCTTTGATTCCATAATATGAATCAGGGTCGGGCGTTTGATAGTTTGAAGGATTCTGGTACCAATGTCTACGATGGAAAAAAAGTAGTATATGTAAATATCAGAGACGTTGATAGAGACACCCAATGAAAATTTCTGTCAAAACCAAGGGGGGGAGGTGGCTGTCAAATAAGAAAAATCGTCGCCTACCTCGCATAACTGGTTCCAAACCTAAACAAGCCATAAGAAACCTACAGCGTTTGTTTACGTTTGGAACCAGTTTCATATATGAAACTGGTTCCAAACGTAAACAAACGCTGTAGGTTTCTTATGGCTTGTTTAGGTTTGTATACAAGATGATCAGTAGGCTGATTTGACAGCACATCCCCCCCCCCCCCCCCCAGGTCAAAACAGCAGCACAGATTTTGAGAGATCTTTTGGCAATGTCATTGGCATTGGCAACCACGGCCGGAGCTGAATAAAAATGAAGTGCACGGTAACATTTTGCAAACATAAAGCGAAGACGAGAGATGACAGTCGTTCCATGACAGTATAATTTTTGTATATTTACTGTTTTGCTTGCAGCGCAATCATTTTTATTTAATACCATAAAACTAAATAAAACGTTCCGATTCGAATTGTTTTTTATCGCTAATAAATGTTGTATTCAATTGAATCAACAATAAATAAATAAATCTCCCGCAACACGAGAAAATCATTGTTGATCGATTCTTTTTCGCGAATAACCCGACTGCAAATGAATGTCTCATTCAGTGTGTTGATTCAGGCGCAAGCTAACATTATCTTCTGTCGAATTGGCGTTGACGGCGACTCTGTAGCTCTTTACTCCTATGAGAAAATCCATAAGCAAACGTCAGACTGTGCTTGAAACATGGCGGACTTTGTACTATCCTTTCACTCCACCGAAAATTCCCATAAGAAACTATCTAAATTTGCTGGAAGAGCAAATTTTTCGACGGTGCCGTCAACGCCAATTGTGCTGCGAGCTTAGAGCAACCGTACCAATGAGTAAATAAGGCACACTTACCAACCTCTACCATAATGCTACTTGCGTACCGAGGGTTGCTATTCAGGTGGGGGAAATAGCAATCCGCACCTTGTGAAGTAGAGAGTTCATAAATTTAGCAACCCGGTAGCAACGCATCAGACGGTTGCTATTTTGAATAAACGTCAAAAGTTTTTATTTTTTTATTTATTTATTTCTTTTTTTCAAAAGTCAAAAGTTTGTTTTGCCGGTGTGGAAAACGAAAACTTAAATTATGACTCTGATAGTAACGACCGGTGTGGAGAGGAGTGATTAAGCCAAAATGGAAACGCTGTGCGTAAGTAAAATAGTGCCGCAAATGGTAACCACTGGTACGGTTGCTCTTAGCGAGAAATTCTTTTATGTTGCCGTGGTAAACCAAAGAGAAAGTCGATGAAGAGAATCGATCAACTAGGATAGGCGCTTTTCTAATGTTATGCGAGAAATAACAGATGTCAAATACTTTGTGAAAATAATTAAATACTTTTTTCACCATTGAGAACAATACTCCTTTCTGGTGAATTGAGCGAACAGTATTGTTTATTTATTTTGCTCGTTTGGTTCAGCGTTTGACGGTTCGTTTGGTTATTCTTGCTTCAGTTTATGTGTGCCTAAAGCCCTCTAGTTAAAGTATGGACGACTATCACAAAACTGAAAAACTGAAAAAAAGCTGTTCCAATCGAGCAAAGCGGTGCATTTTGACGGTTCGATTGGAACAACTTTTGTCAAACGTCCATACTTTTAAGGCCCAAGCGCAATGACAGCGGAAGCGGAACGGCAACGGCAGTGGAAAAGCCCGATCTGAGTAAGCCAACTTGTCGGATTGAAAACTTGTTGGAACCAAATCGATTTCGGTTAGGCATCTTGATGTCATTTGTGACAACTGTCAAACTTTCCGTTTCCGTTCCGCTTCCGTCCACATTGCGTTTGGACCTTTACTGTAGGGCTTTATGAGTGCCTCTATTCAACGTTTCTTGTAAATATGTAAATATTTAGTAAAGAGCCAGAATTACATCTTATCCATTTGACAGGTCTTCTGCTCGATTGGAATAGCTTTTCCTATATGACTTTGACAGATAATCGATTTTTCCAATTTTAACAAGTCGTCTCTTTATAAAGTCAGGCTCTTTAGTAAATAGTACTGTAAGAGGTGATAGCTATTTAGTCCGATGTCTTTGTAATAGCTTGTGTTGCGAGAGCCTGAAGGAAAGACAACGAATTATCATAGAAAATACGTCGACTATTGTGACCGCTTGCCCAATGTACACTGTACATCTAGCGTTTAGAATTATAAGGGCCTGGCTGCGATGATCGAATCTCTTGGCAGGATTTACATTTCTCGGTGCGTTTAATGTTGATTTTGCCAGCTAACACAACCTTTCACTATACTGCATTGTAATAATTTCGGAAAATTTATTCAGTGAATTGTGGCAATCAGTGCTGTTAATTTTCATATCATTCGATTGAAGATGAACCAATACAACTATTAATCAATTCTGTGAAAACGAATTCTCACATGACCATAATTTGAAGAGCCCCTTTCTCATTCGAAGCTCATCGTCACTGTCAATTGAGTCACTCAATATCATTTGATATACGACAGTGGAGTTTGGAAGAAATCCAGCAAAATGGTCCCGAACAGACAAGTCGACCCGATGTCGGATCAATGTAGGGCAAATTTAAGGTCGATGTCAACCCAATGACTTGTAGTTGTCGGGTTAATTTTGTGTTTATGTCGGGTCAATTTCGGGTCAACATTGGGGTTTGGTAGAAGTCAGATTGGTGTCGGGTTGGCTTAGCTTTTTGGCCAGAATGTCGACCAGAGCTCCGTTTATGTGTAGGTACACTCAATTGAATGATATCAAGCGTTTCTCAAATGAAATGAACCATGCCTTCGCCAAATGACTAGGCAACTGATATCACCCATTAGAAGGAGGTCCCCTTGACAGCGGATAGCTACTTTTCTCATTTTCATCAAAAATGTTCAGTTGATTTTGATAATTTACAGCACTGGTGGCAATGAGAATAAGAAAATCGATGAAGATTCTGAACGCTAGACATGTATGTGAAATTGGGTCAACTTTTCAGCGCAGGCGAAGTATGTATAGGTAGATATGTTTCATAAATCTGTCACATAGCAGGTAAGTTAAAGCCAGAGAAGCAATGCTAATTAACCAGTGAACCAAAATTGATTTCAATTATCGTGCCAAGTGAAGCATGCAGGGGTAATCCGATTTGAGCTCTGGTGGCATAGCTAAGTCGAAGAATTAGTAGCACAATCAGGGAAAAGGGGAAAACAGAGTAGATGAGGTCATTTTCGAGATTTTCACTCTAACACTGTTATTTTATAAACATGTTCTCCACCCTCCCACAAGTTCATTCGTTTTAAATTAATGCGGAAAAATAAGCCAAAAATAAGCGTAGCGCATTTACAACTATTTAGTCAGAATCAGACCTAAATATCAGACGCAAAAACGGTAAGCATGTAAATATTTAAAAAAAAAACATCATAGTTAATTAATCGATAATTTTGTCATGTTATAATCATTAGCAATGCAGCTTGTATGGTTTGTTATATCATCAAAAAATATGGCGATTCAAAAAGCAGAAAAATCTCTGGTCACGTCTTCCTTCGGAAGAGAAGTAAAGCCGTTGGTCCCGGCCCATGTGTGTTTGAATGGGTGCGATATTCTAAGCAGGTGTGGAAGCTGCCTTCCTGCACATTCGATTGCCGTCAATGGACTCGACTAGCTGCCAGCCACATCACCCCAAAGCTCTTTGATAATGTACCCAGCAGCCAAACGTTTGTGATCAAATGCATAACAGTATTCTCTTCTTCTTCTTCTTCTTCCTCTTATTCTTCTTCACTTTTCAAGCTTATTGCATATCGCATATTAGTTTAGTGCGTGCTCTCCACTTAGTGTTCTAGATGCACTTCCACAGTTATTAATTGAGAGCTTTCGATGCCTGTACCATTTTTGCATTGGTATAATTGTGTGGCAAGTCCAATCATACTTCTATGCCCACCCGAAAAAAAATAACAACAAAAATACAATAAAAAACAATGTAACAATAAGACGAAAATTATTGTCTTAACAATGATTTATATTGTTACGTCTACAATAAATTTACCTTGATTTATGTTGTACAAAACAGTAAATTTCATGGTAAATGGAAAATTTACAATAAAAAAGGGGGGTTGTTAAGTATCTTAACAATGAAATTTTCGTGATTTCCCCATATAATTTTTTTTCAATAACATTATATATTATTGTTATGTTACTGTTGGTTGGCGAATTTATTGATTAAAAAAAATAACAGTGTACTTTAGAGTGTATGTGTTGGCTTGACAGATCTACTTTATCGACTTTAAAAATAAATCGAAAAAATAAAACATCGCCCCGGGGAGGGAAGGGGGTGGTAATGTCTGTTACGGGTGAGTCCTTTTTTTACTGGTTATGGATTGAGATTCGATCCGGAACTTGTGAGAAATGGAAGCCAACTCCCCTGCACTCGATCTCTCTAGGTCACGTCTCCTTGGTGGTTGAACGTCGTTGATAAGTTAATGCATTCAACTGGAGAGAATCGCCCATGAAAATATGCTTCCACCTGAGAGTGATTTCCTGACATCTTCAAGTGGTGGATTTTTTTATTATTATTGTATGATTAGTGACTGCACGGAAAAGGTCTGCATTAAGCGGGATTTAGATGAGGCAGGAGAGTTGAGTTCAACTCAAACCGATCTGGTCGTAGCCGTTCAATTGACTTGGCAACGAATAGAGCCAAACGAACTGTCAAAGCAAGAGCCATACGAGCAGCACCTATCTTGATTACATTGGCAGTGTTGCTGACCCTCTCATAGTATGCATGCTTCAATCAGATTTATTTTTATTGTTCGTGAAGTAACCCACAATGAAAACACACCAATATTTAATGTAACAACATTTTTTATTGTAATAGAATTGTTCATTATTGTTCGTGATCGAATCATGTTAACAATAAAATAAATGAAAAATACAATAAAAATCATTGTAACAACATTTTATTATGTACATTCATTGTACAGCTAGGTAACAGTTTTGCCGTTTTCGGAAGGGTACAACATTATAACAATCATTTTTATTGTCGACAATAAATATTAATGTTAGAGCATTGTTTCCACTGAAAATTTCACTGTAATTTTTTTTTCGGGCGGGAAGTCGAGAAATTTTCCAACCCGAAAAATTCCTAGACCGGACCGGGAATTGAACCCAGCCACCCCCAGCATGGTCTTGCTTTGTAGCTGCGCCTTTACCGACTGAGCTAAGGGAGGCCCCAGTATTCTCGTAGGGATCGAATGCCACCTGACCTTGTCAATTAACCAGAAACACTTCGAATTAAGGTAAGGTTTTCTCCAGAACGATAGGAAAAAGTAACAACAAAAATCGAATTTTTGTGTACGTTTTGTGCACGAAAATGCGCAATTTTGTCATCAGAAAACGAAGCGTTTCCTTGATGGGAAAAAGTGGTGTCCCTAACACAGTCGCCGAATATTTATACCGAGCAAGTAATCCTACGTCAAATCTACGGTCGTGTCTTGGATACAACCTCTTACTTTTTAGGTAGTAGACATACTTGCCAGATATAATTGTTGCCCGAGTCATTCATATGAGCAGGAAACGGAGAATCATTTTTTACATAGGACATATTATTATGCAACGAAATCCAGATTTTTTTACTTAGGGTAGAGCACTACTTCGTCGTAATCGCCCATTTCCGTTCTATCGATCAGAAAAGATCAATAATATCAATGGTTTCACTGTGCACAGATCAATAACAAGTTTATTCCGATGTGTTAGTTCATTAGCTACAACATAAATCCTGTTAGAGCGCATTGTATGAATATTTACGCTTATCCCCTTTTTCTACGTTTATCCGTAGGACGAAGAAAATCTAATTGCGTTTCAATGCGTTAGGACGGAATTGAAACTCGTAGAACGAATTTAGAATCAAGAAGCAGTCCAACTTTACGCCATAATTTCTTTAAAAAAAATGTTTTTGCACGTAAATTTTCCTTGAAAAATTAGAAAAATTGATTTTTTTTCAGATTTTTATACCTTTTTTTAATATTTTTAGAAAAATCATAACGTATTTATTTTGCGTTTAGTAACGAAAAAAAAATGCATTTCGATTTTTCGAAAATTATTAAAAAAGGTATCAAAAATCTAAAAAATCATATCTTTAAAGAAAATTCACGTGCAAAAATATGTTTTTAATTTATCACGGCATAAAGTTGGACTAAAAAAACCACCCAATATTTTTTCATGATGCGATAGAAAAAAATATTTTTACTTGTAAATTTTCTCCAGAATCTAAGAAAGAAACTGATTTTCTTGGATTTTTTTTTAAATATTTTTCCAATGTATGTAGAGAAATAAAAACGTGCCGAATATATATATATATATATATTTGGGCAGTAAACTCCCCCTTAAGGGGAAAAAAAAAGTATTTTCGGCGCGTTTTTAGTTTTCTAAAATTATTGGGAAAAAATATCAAAAATCAAAGAATATCAGTTTCTTTCTTAGATTCTTGACAAAAATTACATTGTTGTTCTGCAGGTTATTACACTATTCAATATCCAAACACCAAGCAATATGCTTTTGGTTATCAATGCTGACTTCGGTTGCCTTTGGTTGCTTTTTGGTTACCAATGCTGACTATTGCCAATTGGTTACCAATGCTGACTTCGGTTATGATCACCTTCCAGTAACTTTTGAAATATCCCAAAAAATAATTTCTAATTCCAACAGCTCTACTTTCAATTACCATAGAGCCGATTGGGAGCAATATCAAACATTTATGGAATGTTCTTCTCAAGTATCTTACTTTGATCCAAACATTCCTTTGCAAATCAAAGATGATGTTAATTATGATTATTATCTTGAATCTCTGACTATTTCTATAGTTGAAGCAAGAGCTGCCTCAGTACCAAAATGCGATAATATAATATACTACGATCTTCAGCTCTTGATCCGTCTTAAAAATGTCCGTAGGAGGCATAGAACACGCGATCCTGCCATGAAAGTTATCTGGCGAGATTTGCAAAAACCAATTAAAAAGCGATTCTCTGCCCTGAGGAACAAAACTTTTGAAAATAATGTTTCTAAATTAGACCCGAGTTCCAAACCCTTTTGGAAACTCACAAAAATGTTGAACAAACCTCAAAAACCTATTTCAGCGCTTAAAGAGGGTGGTAAAATTTTGATCACAAATTCAAAAAAAAAGCTAAGAAACTTGCTAAGCAATTCAAGAGTTCCCATAATTTCAGTTTGGGTCTTACTAGTTCTATTGAGAATCAGGTTGCTCGGGATTATCTGAATATTTTCTCTCGGGAAAATATTTTTGATGATTCTTGGTGGACTGATTTGGACGAATTAAGATCTATAACTAAAAACTTCAAAAATATGAAAGCTCCAGGTAATGATGGAATTGTCTATATCCTCATCAAAAACTCCCAGAATGTACCTGGTCTTTCTTGGTAAAATTATTTAACAGAAGTTTCCATTTGACATACTTTCTTGATAAATGGAAAATGCAAAAGTTGTTCCAATTTTGAGGCGGATAAAAATCCAGCTGAAGCTTCTAGCTACCGTCCAATAAGTTTGCTTTCTTCAATAAGTAAATTTTTTGAAAAGATAATTTTGAATAGAATGATGCTTCACATCAATACGAACTCAATTTTTGCAGATGAGCAGCTTGGATTTCGCCATGGGCATTCAACTACTCATCAACTTTTAAGAGTTACCAATGTAATTCGTTCAAACAAATCTGAAGGCTGCTCAACTGGAGTTGCTTTTCTAGACATAGAAAAAGCATTTTTTTTTTCGAGAGTTCTCCAACTGCAGTCTTAATAGGCTAGCATCTCTGTTGGGCTCTCCATGCGATACTAACAGACGACTCGAGCTATGGTGCTCACTAGGTCACTGCAGCTTTTAGGCTCGTATTGTGATCAACTGTGTGTTAGATTACGACCATATATATGTGATAAATCATGTAAATGTAAATGGAATACAGTAATGTCCCGATTTTGTCAGACCTCTTTTTTGAAAATGTTTTCCAATGTTCTACAAAACCCATGCCCTTTTTCAGTAATATTCTTGAACCTATTGCACCAAAGTATACTTTAAATATCCCTCTTGACGAATGACGAATGAGAAAAATTTAGATTTATGATTATGTGAAATTATTGAAAGAAAAAAGTCGGAAGCGCGGAAGGGCTGACAAAATCGGGTCATTACTGTATTTAAAATAAATAAATTCATTCTTACCTTTTTATGGTTGTTTGATTATTAATTGCTATTATTACCTGCTTAGAGTTCTACTGTGTAGAATTTACCTCATTATTCCTCAGCTCTATCGATTTGCGTTCCTGCGTGGTTATTGTGATAGAACCACGCTCAGAGCATATTATCCTGTAGTACGACTTGGGCATGCACCATGCAAGTAACTCATCTCTCGTCAAAATGACGTGATGGTGAAGGGATATAGAAAACGAATAAAAGAACAGAGAGAAAGGTATTAGTATTGGTTACATTAAACCAACCCCCCCCCCCCCCCCCCCACACATACACAACGAAAAAGAAACATAGATGCACAGATAAACAGAAATAACACATTTAATATTTATCTCCACAAAACATAGTCACTAAAACAGTACCACCATCTGTTGAGTATCATGTGATGGATAGTACGCTGAACAGATGGCGCTAGTGTGCAGACGTCAAACGCAAGGGAACCGACCGTGCGCGACACAGGTGGTGGCACCACCAACCAAAAACACTCAAATTGACCGTCAAATGCGTATTCGATGAACAACCTGCGAGTGTTATGTCTGTTTGTCTGTGATAGATGGGTTATTAGGAAAGTACAACTACATTATAACTATTAGTGCAATGGATGAACGTTAGTTTCGGGGTCTTGTTAGTGTTAGAATTTTGTTAGTATTGACCCTTATTCAGCCCTGTCGGCCCCTCGAACACTAGTCGCAGGCAGTTGTTGTTAGGACATGCGACACTGTCACTGCTACTATGTTAGAGGTATGACCCGTCAAGTTTCGAAGTGCAAAAAAAGCTGTTAGAACTTTCTTATAAATTAACTTTACACTCAAAGCAAACTATTTACGTTAGCAGTACAAAAGCGAATTTAAATTTACTATTTTATTTTATGCTAATATTAAAATTATGATAAAACTACAATTTACGGCTCCGTGAAATTAACTCACATGAACCTTTCAAATCAATGAACTGGAGAAAAACTACAATTTTACAAATTGCAAAAAAAAATCATAGCGACACTTGACTAATCATCATCAAGCCCCTCATCTTGGACAGGGCTAGACATAAAAAAGGATTCGACAGTGTTTAGCATGAAGATTTGATTGCTAAATTGAAGAAGTTTTATTTTCCACTCTATAGTATGAAATAAGTTCAAAATTATTTAATTGACAGAACTCTGCAGGTAAATTATCAAAATTCCAAAGCTGAATGACTACCTGTTAGAGCAGGAGTTCCTCAGGGTAGCGTTCTTGGGCCATATTGTATAACATTTTCACTTCGGACCTCCCTGATTTGCCTCAGGGTTGCCACAAATCTTTGTTCGCTGATGACACAGGCATTTCCGCTAAAGGAAGAAGTCTTCGTGTTATTTGCAGTAGACTGCAGAAAAGTTTAGATATTTTCTCTTCTTATTTACAAAAATGGAAGATTTCTCCCAACGCTTCCAAAACTCAACTTATAATATTTCCACATAAGCCTAGAACTTCTTTTTTGAAACCTAGTAGTAGTCACATAGTCACTATGAACGGAGTTGCAATTTCCTGGTCAAACCAAGTGAAATATCTTGGGTTAGTACTTGACCAATTAACATTTAAAGATCACATTGAGGGCATTCAAGCCAAATGTAACAAATATATCAAATTTTTGTATCCTTTTATAAACAGGAAAGGCAAACTTTGCCTGACGAATAAACATCTAATATTTAAACTAGTTTTTAGACCGGCCATGCTTTACGCAGTGCCAATATGGTCTAGTTGTTGCACTACCAGGAAAAAAGCACTTCAAAGGATTCAGAACAAAGTTTTGAAGATGATTTTGAAGTTGCCTCCCTGGTACAGTACTACCGAGCTACATAAAATTTCGAATATTGAGACTTTAGAACAAATGACCAACAAAATAATTAATAATTTCAGGCGAAAATCGTTTCAATCCTCAATAGCAACAATTAATTCCCTTTATACTTGGATAAGATTTAGTTTTAGTTCTTTTAGTTTTAAGATATCAATTGTTATACTGACATGCAGGTTTGAAAAACCTGTTAAAATATTATATTGCCAATGTAAAAACACTTAGATATATATCATAAAAAATTAAGGGTGGTAGGTTACTGCAGTAACTGGAGCACCTAGGTAAAAATGAAATGTTATTTATTTTGAATTAGGAACAAATAAAGAGTTAAAAAAAATCCCTCTCCAACTGGGGCGTTCGGCAAAAAGAGATGATCAACCCGATTCGTACCTTCCTCAAAGTTGTCCTTGCTCGCTTTCTACTCTCTATATACAAATTTTCACACTGCCGTACTCTAACGGATCTATCAACTCTATACTTTCATATCCTCATCTATCGTATAAAAATTACCACTTTAGTCTATTATTTGAAATTAGCATCTTCAACTATGTAGGGGAAATGTATTAGGCCGTGATATATTCAGTGGAAATAAGTATCCGAGGAACTACTGTAGTTAATTAAAAACTTTATTATTTTAGGATTAGCAACAACAAAGCTCTCACTTGAATGGTGCTTTTACGAATGTAGTAAAAAGGTAGGCGGTGCTGTCGGTGTAGGTAGAAAGCTTCATTCATGACAGCACAGCACAGCTCTGATGGTAGGAGCATCTCGATCGTTGCTCCTACCAATACTCCTCCTCAATGATCTCCACCGGTCAATCCCAGCATAGCAGAGAACCACCGAAGCTTCACCTGACCAAGCGCCTTGGTAAGTATATCCGCTGCCATTTCTTCGGTTGAGCAATACAACAGATCCAGTACCTTTGCATCGCACAACTCCTTGACGAAACACTGCCGAGTCTCAATGTGTCTCGATCGCTTGGTTGTCCGTTCCGAAACAATGAACTTAATGCAGCTCTGGTTGTCCTCCCACAGCGTCACTGGCTTGCAGGACGGTTCACCGAAGTCGTCGAACAAATTCAGAAGCCAAACAGCCTCTTTGCTCGCCTCGCTCAACGCCACGTATTCCGATTCCATCGAAGACAATGTGACGAAATTCTGTAGACGGCTTGTCCACGAAATGGCTCCTCCTGCTAACATGAAAACGATGCTGGTCGTCGACTTTCGAGTTTTCAAGTCACCCGCCCAGTCCGCATCTGAGTATCCAATCAACTCTCCGTCAGGATCTCCGTACTTCAACTGCCACTTCTTTGTACTTTTCAGGTAGCGAACTACCCCTTTTAGCCGCTATCCAATCGACTTCGGGGCACACACGCATCTCTCCAAAATGGACACACTAGCAGCGATGTCCGGTCTCGCGCAGACTGCGATGTACAACAGTGTCCCGACTAGACTCCGATATTGCGTGTTTGTTTCGAGTGGAGGGCTGTTCTCCCTGGTTTTGACGAATCCATCCTCCATGGGGTTTTCGCACTCTTGGCGTCACCGAGGCCGAATCTCTCAGCAACTCGGTCTATGTAACTTTCCAGCGAAATGCCGTACTTACCATCTTCCTTCTTGATTTCCATCCCCAGGAAATAGTTCACATCTCCTAGGTTGGTCATCTCGAACTCCTTACTCAGGGCCGCATAGATCTTGTCGATCTCCGTCTCGCTTTCGCAGCCGATCAAAATATCGTCAACGTAGACAAGCAAGTAAACGCGCTTCCCGTTTAATACCTTCGTGTACAGACACGGATCAGCCTGGCTTTGCTTGAAATTCAGGACTTCGAGAACGGCGTGCAGACGGTGATTCCAGCAACGAGCCGACTGTTTCAGCCCGTAAATACTCCTTTGCAACTTTCACACTTGCTTCTCCTTACCTTTAATCTCAAAACCGGTTGGTTGCCGCATGTATATCTCCTCTTCCAGCCTTCCGTATAGATACGCAGTCTTCACATCAAAATGCTTAAGTACCAAACTCCGTTTGGTCCCGATCGCCAGAAGCGTCCGCAAAGTGGTCTGCTTTATATCAGGTGCGAAGACCTCGTCATAGTCTTGACCATACTTTTGACAAAAACCTTGGACGACCAAACGAGCCTTATACTTAATAGCTTCTCCAGCAGCATTTCGTTTTATCTTGTAAACCCACTTGCACCCTACTGGCTTTCGCCCAGCAGGGGGGTTTACCAACTCCCACGTTTAGTTGTCTTCGTGAGATCGCGGGGCTTATTACGGACGTCACTTCACGGTGAAAACTTGTCAATAATAAGGCTCCGCAGCTCGTCAGTCATGGCTTTTCTCCACTCAGCACCCTTCCCACAGCTCAAAGCTTCCTGAAGCGTTCTCGGCTCCATCTCCTCCTCTGGGGGAAGCGTGCCTGTCACGAAAATCTCTTCGATCAGGCGGCGTGGTGCTACGCCCTTCGATCACCTCAAAGACCGCCTAGCGATTTCATCCAACGAGAAAGCATGGAACGATGAATCACTATTAGACGCGATCGTATACTCCGAACTGTCCAACTCTTCTGGATCCGCTTCTTCTTCACTATCACTACTTTCAACAGCTTCGGGTATAGTAACCTCTTCAATCTTCTTCCCCTCAAGCGATATAATAACCTCTTCACTCACTTTTTCAGGAAACAGAAACGGTTCTTCTTCGGGAACTTCCTGCCGGCATCCGTGGGGCACCTCTTCTTCACGCACTTCCACAAACTTCGCATCACGGCTGATCAGAATCGTATCGTTCTCGAGATTCAAGAAACGGTATGCCTTGCGTCCCTCCGCGTATCCAACGAAGACCAGTACACTTCTGCAATTTCAGGCCGAAACCCAAATCGTGTCGCACGATGCCTACGATGCCACAAATGCTCACACAATTCAGGATGCTTCACAGTGGTCGCCAATGCTTGCTCCGGAAACTGCTTCAACCGATTCCATTCCTCTCGCCTACCAGTACTGCTTCCTTGTTATGTAGAACTCGACAACCAGACTTCTCGAATACGACACTGTACCCAAGATCGCAAATCTTACCTACGGACAGTAAATTACCTGCGAGGGAAGGCACATGGTACACATCGTTGAGCGTAACGTTCATCCAGATTCCACTTCCAGTTAGCGACACAACTAGGCCAACTCTGCGCGCCGTGTGAGGTGAGAAGTGATGGTGAAGTGACAATTGTCACCTCGGGTGAGGTGAGTCTCCATGCAAATCAAATGGAGAGTCACCTCACCAGAGATGACAATTGTCACTGCACTAGTGACAGCGAGTCATCTCACCTCACACGCCCCGCAGAATAGGTTTAAACTTTTCCGGTTCCAGAACCACCGGACCTGATGCGTGTACCATCGGCCAAACAGATCTCAACACTTTTACTACGGTCCACATTGTTCAACCTGTTCACGTCACTCGTCATGTGCGACGTCGCTCCGGAATCCAAATACCACTTTCCAGCGTCACACGGAGTCGCAACCACCAGGCACATTTCCATCACACCACTAGAAACTTCTGCCGCTATGTTCGCTTTTCCAGCATCATTCTTCTCCTTTTGCGACTTTTCCTTCGCAAGCTTCGGACAATCGCGCCGAAAACGTCCGGGTTGGTGGCAATGATGGCAAATGACTTCTTTCTTCGTCTTTTCGAATTTGCTTTTACCACACGCCGCGCAGAATAGCCCTGACCATCTTCAGAGCCTTTTCCCTGCTCTCCACACCATCACCACACACTTGTCGACGACGCCATTCTTCACGAACTCGACAGTGGGCCTTATTACGAGTGTCACTACACGGTGATAAGGAAGTGATACTCATAGGGCCTTATTACGGGTGTCACTACACGGTGATAAGGAAGTGATACTCATAATAAGAGCCGTAATTGCCGTACAAATCAAATGGGAATCGCTTCACCGTGACGACAAGTGACAAGGGGCCTTATTACGGGTATTACTTCACGGTGAAAACGAAGTGAAGTGACCAGTTGTCACTCACGGTGAAGTGATTGCCGTGTAAATCAAATGGGAATCACTTCACCGCAAGTGACAAGCTGTCACTCCACCGTGAAGTGGCATCGGTAATAAGGGCCAAGTTTTCACCGTGAAGTGACATCAGCCCCAGTCACTTCCACCTCTGGTCGGCTCTCAATCACGTTGATGAGGCTACCGTACGACATTGGAAGGCTTGAGAGAATCAACGCCATGAACACTCTGTCCTTTGGTCCTTTTCCCATCTTTTCCAACTGGTTGTGCAACGTTGTCATGTCATTCAGATGCTCCAACAGATTGCTCTCTTCAGACAACCGCATCAAACACAACTTCCGCAGTACGTGCAAAGTTGACGAAAGAGACGACTCCTCATGAATTTTCTTCAATGAGTTCCACATCTCCTTCGCCGTCGTCTTCCTGATGATGTGCACCAGTTGCGAATCTTCCACAGCCAGCCCGATCATGGCACGAGCCTTTCCATCCTTCTGGACCGATTCGAAAAAAATGTCCTTGAGCTCCAAACGCAATTTCACCGGAAATGTTCCTGTCCTACAGCTTCCACAATACTGCTGGGCCCATAACCTATTGGACCGTGATATATTCAGTGGAAATAAGTATCCGATGAACTACTGTAGTTAATTAAACACTTTATTAATTAAGGATTAGCAACAACAATGCTCTCACTTGAATGGTGCTTTAACGAATGTAGAAAAAAGGTAGGTGGTGCTGTCGGTGTAGGTAGAAAGCTTCATTCTTGACAGCACAGCTCTGATGGTGGATCTCGATCGTTGCTCCTACCAATAAAATGTATGTAATTTCGGCCTAAATGTCCCTAATTTGGACCCATACATAAATACAGCAATCGACTAAATTTTCAATAGCGACCAAAAATATCTATTAGTACCGTCCTAATGACGCGTTCATCTAGATAAAATTGATAAATAGCAGACTTTTAGCGATGGGCCCAATCTTAGATCCATAGGCCAACATTAGAGCCATTTCCCCTAAATCTTTTACTTCACGCAGAAGTAATACAAACAAAATAGTTAAAGTATTAAGATAATGGTTCAATGTAGTTAGGACCTTATGCATTGTTCGGATTGAATTCAAACCAGACGGTTATACTTGTTGGAACAAACCACTATTATAAAATTAGCAGGAGGACTGTCCTATACGAAAACCAAAGTGACAAGATATTTGTTGACTTAACGATCATAGTGAGATGACTAGCAACATGCTTTTATCGTCAATACAAAATGACAGACAGTTTATCAGCAGTGAATAAAAAAAAACACTTGTTATACAGTTTTTGTTTTGCCGCACGTCGTTTGATGACGATGTTGCAGTGGTCGTCATAGTAGCTCAAACTTATATAGTGACGGTGACGTTCTCATTCAAATGGCCAACAATTAAGCAAAGTTTGGCGCTTTTTTGTGGGCCAATGAAAAAACATGGAAGGACGCGGTTTTAAAATTCATAAAGCTTAGAACTTTGTCTTTCAAAAATTTTATAAGGCGAAAAAAAGAACAAAATGGCGCCCGTGGTCACGTTTTGAGTAAGGTTGTGTACGCCTGGAATTGTCAAACTGCGAATAGCCTGATACCTCAGGATCGATCTGAAACACGATTAATGAGGCTTTAAAGTGAACTAAATTTATTGGAGGAATGACCATAGAAAGGGTAAAAAACTTCAAATTTGTCAAAATGGTGCACTAATAAAAATTCAATGATTAATTTTATGTGTCCCACACATGAATTTTTGCAGTGTGATAAACAAATGATATATATGTGTCGGACACATAGATTTTATGTGTACACATAAAATTCATGTGTAGCCACACATACTATTCATTTGAATCATAAATTTCATGTGTACTTAGTGGATTCTGTTTATGTGTGAACACATGAAAATCATGTGGAATTTCGCATGGATATTCACCAATAAAAATGTGTCGAATTTTATGAGTGTGTGATCTCAAATTTTTTTGTAAATTTTTAACTATTTTTTTTTCCTCTTTAGGCTTTAGAAAAAATAGTGAATACAAAGAATGTGTTGATTTTATAGGTCATTCCTGCAATGAAAAAAGGTTTTCTTTCGAATGGTCAAAGGTACAAGTCGTTAAATTGAACCGTTTTGAAATGAGATTGTACGCAGTTTTGAAAAATCATGTTTCGAGATAAATGCCAATGGCCTGTAGAAGCGCGGACCAAAAAACCCATTCAACACAATGTTCATATACACTTATATGCCTTTCAAAAAATGCAATAACAAAAAAAATCAATTTTTAGATTTTTTTTTTAATGAGAACCTCCCCTTAAAAGAAAAATGTATAAAAATTGAAGATGCACTTTTTGAGATATTTAAGTAAAATATAACACTTTATTGGGATTTTTACTCAAAATTAATAAAAAAAAAAATACCAGGTATATTTTTTGCAGAAAGGCTTCACTTTTCTCTACAACTTTGTCTCAGACGTCATTTCGAAGCCAAAGAAGCCAGTTTAAAAATAACTGCAACATCCAAAATGGCCGAATTTTTGTAAAAATGTGAATGATTGCCCATAGCAGACAATTATGCAAAGTTGTACGCAAATCGGAGAAGGTTGAGTTTTTCCGATTCGTTATTTGGCGTGGACACTAGCGTGCACAGGAATCTTGTTAAGGAGGGGCATTTTTTTTTTCTATGGTGCATTTAATCTGGGGATGGGGAGTACTCCAAAGTGCGTAGTAGATGGTGCTGTCCACCCACCACGGTTTCCCTATTGTTCAATTTAGCTTATTTTATTTATTTTTTGCTCCGGTGGTGGTTCATCTTTATCAATGTAAACTGCTTTCAGACAGCCAATGGCATTGGCAATTTGATCCCATCATTATCAATATACCTGATGACAATCACCAACTGGTGACCACAATCGCTCGTCTCATCTGCAATGATTGCCACTGGTTTTCCTCGCAAGGTTTTCACAATGTTCCGCAACATTACATTGTGCAACGACGTAATCATGTCATTTTGAATACGGTTACTCGTGTACTTGCAATTTTTGGCACCTTCCGCCAAGTGTTTTTCCAGCACAGGATCGTAATCGTAGTTAGCCACCAACTGCACGAAACGAAAATTAATTATTTTATTCATGTGTTTCACTTATACATTTTTGCCAAAACATCAGCCTTATACATTCCATAAGACAAACCACATAGGTCCTATAAGAATGCATAAAAGGTATGTGTGACTGTTTATACATTTCATTTGACACATGATCTTCATTAACTTTTTGCAAGGTGTCTGCTTATTAGTTATACAGCATATATAGCATTACTTATACATTTTATTAATAAAAAGCAATAGAAATTTGCCGTAAGGTATAAGGAGATTTCTATCCGTGTGGGTGGCACACTTTCCGCTCCTTCCGAATGTTCACGAAGTGGTCGGCAACCTTTGCAAAGTATGCGCACAATATCGATGAAACGTTCCATTATATAAGGAGTTTGTAGCCGCTTTGCCTCACTAGCAGCAATCATAGCTGTTTTTGGTGGTCCATTTCTTCGTCGATACCCTTCCTGGTTTTGAAATTCTTTCACGCTTTCATACTACCAACATGGGTATCACTGCGATTGTGTTTGCCCAGCTTGGCCGCTTTCTTCCAATTTCTGAAACCTGTAGGAATCGTTGTAATAATTTTTTGCGTCATGCTCTTCTTTTCAGGTTAAAAATATAAACCAAAGAAAATATATTCTTCAAGGTACTGGTATCATCTTTTATTCAGTTACCTTTCTGAAATTTTGTGCAGTACGTTTTTGCATATTTTGAAGGCATCGTTACAGTTTATTTTTGACTATTTCAAGGTTTTGTAAGTTGTAGTTACATTTTACGTTGAACTTGGTCATTTTCAGCGAAAATTTTATTTATAATTTTTTTTTTCAAATTTTGACCTAAATGCCAAAACTAATAGGATTATTGAAAAGGTTTAAAAAATATGTAACGATTGGAAAAAAAGCGCACAAAACTATTTTGACAAGCGAGTACAGGATTGTTAACGGAATGACGACTTGGGCGAAGGATTGAGCATGTCAACCCTGTCTCAAAGTACCACCAGTCGGGGTGACAGGAAATGATGCCGAACATTCAATATGTTTTAAAGATGATATAAAGGACAATCCCGAATTTGTTGCAACGCACATAAACAGCTGTAACTTTTTAACCACGGTTACAAATGACTTGAAATTTTCAGAGAAGATTCTTAGACAAATTCTTAGTAAGACAATAATAGACCAAGGATCAATTGCAAACTAATACCCACTTTTCAATAAAGGAATCCAAAAGCTGTCTTTAAACTTTTACAGTTGCAAAAAAGTCCATCCTCAGAATTCCTTGAGGTTCTTTTTATTTTTTTTATAACTCTATGAGATCTTTTGAAATTCTTCTCAGAAGTCCTCTGGAATTATTTTAAGAACTCTTCTTGACTTTTATTCAGAACACCTTGGAACTGAAATGCCCGTAGAGTCTCAGAAGAATTTCCTCAGTATTATCCAGAAATTATTCCCGGAATGAGCTAGAAACTATCGGTACTCCCTTGAAATTTTCCTCAAATCCCTTTGGAATTTCACTCAAAATTTGATTTTCTCGGTATTCTTTTCGAAATTATCTAGGAAATATCTGCAGCATGCACTAGAAATTATCCGCAAAATTTTCTTTGAATTCTCCCCAGAAATATTTTGGAACTTTCCTAAGAATTCAATATCCTTGAGCTTCTTCTCGGAATATTTTAGAACTTTTTTTTTCGCAGAACACCTTAGAACTGAAAGTCCCCTAAAGTTTCAAAAGAATTTCCTCTGTATTCTCCAGAAATTCTTCCCAGAATGAGCTTGAAATTATCATCGGAATCCCCTTGAAGTTTTCCTCAACATCTCTTTGGAATTTCATTCAAAATTTGATTATCTCGGTATTCTTTTCTTTTGAAACTGTGCTCCGAATTCTTCTCGGAATCCAAGTTTAAGTTATCCGTCCATTCACCAAAACGTTGTAGTTTTTCTACCAGAAATGTTCAATAAAGCTTGCCCCTCCATTCACCAGAACTGTGCAATTTTTACATCAGGCTTGCCCCTCCATGCAGTAGATTGTTGCCAATCTTACACCAGAAATTTTCAATACAAACTTGCCTCCAGGTAATTTTACCCTGGAAATTTCAATTGACCAGACGATGCAAATTTTCCACCGGTAATGTTCAATAAAAATTGCTTCTCCAATCTTCTAATTGGAGCAGATTTCCTTTTTTCCATTTTCCACCAGACATTTTCAAAATAGCTGGCTTCTCCTATCATCAGAATGTTGCAGGATTTCCACCAAATAAAGCTTTCCCCTATTTTCAGATTTTTTATCATAAATTTCCAGTAAATCAGCTTCCCTCCAATCATCAGAATGGTGCAAATTTTACACCAGAAATTATTATTAAAATTTGTTTCTCTATTCAACAGAAGGATGCAAATTTAAAACCAAAAATTATCCAAAAAGCTTGGCCATCCGTTTACCAGAACGGTGCAGATTTCCACCAGAAATTTTCAATATAGCTTAAATTTAAATAAAGCTTGTGCCTTCATTTACCAGACCAGTGCAAGTTTTCCACCAGAAATTTTCTTTTCATTTCATTTATTTTAGACCAGTGCAAATTTTGCACCAGAAATTTTTAATAAAGCATGCTCCTCCATTCACCAGAACGTTGCACCATGTTTCACCATGCACCTTTGTGGCGCAATTTTCAGGCTTTGCCTCTTCGATGCAAATTATGCACCAGAAAAATGAATAAACCTTGCTTCTACATTCACCACAGTGTTGCGAACTTAGAACTTAGAACCAGAAATTTTCAATTAAATGTGCACCTCCAATTTTTTAGCGTGATTCAATTTTTCCACCAGAGTTATTCATTTTGATTAGTCCCTCCATGCACCACCTTGATGATATTTTTACACTAGAAATATTCAATAAAAATTTACTGAAACATTTGGTCTGTTCCTGCACATGCTTTTTTGCTTTTGCTGTAAGTTGCTTTAAGAAAATAATGTGGTGCAGAAAGTACCGGAACATACTTTTGCTTTTTGCTTTTTACAGAAAAGCAAGTCCGAGAACATACCTATTAATAACAAAGAATTGCTGGATAAAACAGCAAAAAGGTTATTTCATTTAATTCCCCTTATGGGGGCGACCCCGGCGTAGTGGTTAACATCCATACCTCTCACGCCAAAGTCACGAGTTCAAATCTCACCCCCGGACAAGCCACGAATGACCCAAGAGTGTTAACGTGACTATAATGAAAAAAAAAAAACAAAAATAATAATTCCCCTTAATTAATGTTGGTATTCATGACAGATACATATTTCGACTACAATGTGCAGTCTTCATCAGTGTCATTCCCACTAAAGAACTTATCAAAATCTGCTGTTTTATTTAAGCATGTTAAAATCACAGGTATCAAAATGAAAAAAAAACGTGTAGAATCGGAACCTACCTAAATAATAATAACCAAAGATTTTGGTAAAGTAAAGGAGAAACATCTATACAACTCTCTAATAAAGAAAATCCTCAAAGGCAAATTTATAATTCACTCAGTTTTACCAAGTTTTATTATGTACACTGTACACACTTAATTTTTTTTCGCCGAGATTCCAACAGCCGAGTATTTCTGCAATTTATTTTGCTGAGATTCAGTAAAACAATTGCCGAGACTCAGCTAACAAATAACATTTTGCTGATATATCAACTAACAAACAGATATTTTGAAGAGATATCAGCAAAAGTAAATGCCGAGGTAATCGGCTGTTGGAGATTTTACCGAGCTAGATTAAGTGTGTATACTTAAATTCAGGGTTACTTCTACTCACTTGCTATAAAAAAATGTTTTTCGGAATTATGAAATCATGATATAGTATAATGCTAATTAGTACTTGTAAGTTACAGGAGGAGGTCGTGAAGTATATGTCTGACACATAAAATCTGTCAAAATTGCTTTCAGTGCGTCACAATCAGCGGTTTTACGACTCGTGAGCGCTCACTCTGAGTGAACGCTCACGAATCATAAGATCGCTAATTGTGACGCTCTCAAAGCGAAATTGACAGGTTTTATGAGTCAAACACATACTTTACTACCTCTTCTTGTTACTTACAAGTACAACATAGCATTATTGCATCTAATGATTGCACAATTCCGAATAATATTTTTTTATAGCAAGTGAGTGGAAGCAACCCTGCTTAAATTTAATACATAATATGGATAGGATATGAATAAATACAAACCACTCCAAAATAGTAATATTATTACTATTTTGGAGTGGTTTGTATTTATTCATATCCTATGATT
Source organism: Ochlerotatus camptorhynchus (assembly GCF_037179485.1). NCBI lineage: Eukaryota > Metazoa > Arthropoda > Insecta > Diptera > Culicidae > Ochlerotatus > Ochlerotatus camptorhynchus. The sequence goes on from NW_027040742.1 coordinate 48,010, forward strand.
CCATGCCATTAAGACAAAATTGAACTTTTTTTATATATTTAAGAAATACAAAATAAATTAAAAAAAAACTTCAAATATATGCGGTAATTAACCACATAACAGCAAATTTCCAAACGATACAAAACTGTCGCCCCACTTAAAGCCCTATATACAGTAAAAGTATGGACGTATGGACGTCTGTCAAAAGTTGTTCCAATCGAACCGTCAAAATGCACCGCTTTGCTCGATTTTTAACAGCTTTTTTCTGTTTTGTGGTGACAGTCGTCCATACTTTAACTGTATACAGGACTTTAGCCCCACTCGGTCTCGTTTTCTGTTGTGTGCGAAAATGTAGCGTACACAGCAAAAAAAATGTAATATCGATCAATGTAATTCAAGCTGATGTATGAAATAATGATGTAATAGCAATGGATGTAATTTTGTTCGGAAATTCGATGTACACACTAAGATTTTGTTTCTGTGTTCGGTAAATTTTACCGAAATCAGCACAGCTGAACGTTCGGTAAAACTTTGACCTTCGTTTTAAAGGCTATTGAATTTTAAAATACTATGAAAACATGTTCAACCTTGTTTAAATGATCAAATCTTGTCATTTTAGTGGAGATTTAGTTTTAAAGTAGCTGAAAAGCAATTGAATTGCATTGCATAAATTTTACCGAAAAGTTCAGCTGTTCAGATTTCAGTAAAAATTACCGAAGTCGGCGATAATTTCTAAGTGTGTACATCGTACAACGTTATATTACACAACCGATGGATTGACCCAATGAGGTACAAAGAGAGGTGAAGCAGATCGTGAAATATAGTTGTATTAGTAAACCAAAAAATCAACGTAAACGCAATTAGTGATGTCACTAATTGCATGTATCGTACAGGAGGTTTAACTCACACAACTTAACCGATTGCTTCACCTCGGTAATCCAGCTCATTGGGATTGACCTGGTTGCAGCAGTTTGGATGTAATATTCAACCACTTTTTTTCTGTGTAGCCGGCAAGAAACAGTTTAGAAATGTCACGACATTTTTGCCCCAATACGCCCAATACAGTTTTTAGTTTGTTTTCACGGTAAGTGTTGAAATTATTTCGGAGGTCTTCAAAGCAACTCGTCTGTGTTCCCGATCAAGATAGCTCAAAGCTGTAAATTTATTTAAGGTTAGGATAGCAACAATATAAATTCATGTTTTCTTACATTTAGTCTCCTTACACAATGTACCAATGAATGTAACAAATAAAGAATTCAATTTTCTCTTATCCAGTCTAGAAACAAGAATATAAATCAAATAAAAGGTACTAATTTACTGTAGTATAATATTTACGTAATAATATATAATGTTGCACTAGATTCACCAGATAATGACAAAGCAATTCTACATTTGACATTTGTATCGTCTGACAATTCGACTGACATTTATCCTATATATTCTTCTCGTTCACGAATACTCTCACGCTGAAACAAGGGACCGCCCGGTGACTGCATTAACCACAACATCCTCCCCACCGTGACGCACAAGATCCTTTTCGGCGTCACCAACTGGAACTACATCAAGTACCGCTAGTTTGTTCACAGGTCTATTTAACACACCGCTAGATGTCTCTACGTCCGCTTTACGTGCTATTCCATCCTTACCTAGATAAGTTCGGATCACTCGACCTCGTACCCAACCATTACGGTTCCCTTCACCAGCTATCACCACTAACATTCCTTCCTTTACCGGTGCTACATCTTGGAACCATTTGCTGCGTCGGGAAATAACCGGTAGGTACTCGACAATCCATCGCTGCCAAAATATGTCCATCATATGTTGGATTAAAGTCCATCCCTCTGCCAAAGCCTTCTTTGTGTTCACGGGGGTTTTGACCGCTTGACGCACTCCACTAGAACTCAGCATCAAAAAATGATTCGGGGTTAAAGACTCCTGTTGCTCATGTTCCAGTGGTACAAACGTTAGCGGTCGCGAGTTGACCATGTGTTCTGCTTCAGCCAGCAGCGTCACGAACCCCTCGTCATCCAGCTTTCGCGCTGTTGGTAACGATCCTAATGCAGTTTTCACGGATCGAACCATTCGCTCCCAACAGCCACCCATATGAGGTGCTGCTGGGGGGTTGAACCTCCACTTGGTATTCGCGTCCGTAAACGTACTGCTCATCGTAGTATTAATCGATCGCAACTCGTTTTGAAGCTCCCTGCTAGCACCTACAAAATTCGTGCCATTATCAGTATATATTTCTTGCGGAGCTCCTCTTCGGGCGACAAATCGCCGAATGGCCTTCTTACACGAATCAGTTGTTAGACCGTGGGCTACCTCCATATGTATTGCGCGGATAGTGAGACACGTAAACAAAACAACCCAGCGTTTGACCGAGTTGCGTCCTACCTTTACGTAGTAGGGCCCAAAGTAATCGATCCCTACAAATGTAAATGGTCGTAAGAATGGCGTGACTCGAACCCTTGGAAGTTGTCCCATTTTTGGAGGTACAGGTCTAACTTTATAGACACGACACCATTGGCAGCGACGAGCTGCAGAACGTACTTCAATTCGTAACTTCGGGATATAGAATTTCTGCCTGACTTCATTAACGATAGTTTCGTTGTTCGCGTGTCGGAATTTACGATGGTACCAATCCAAAAGCAATTTAGTGATCTGATGTTGTCTTGGTAGGATAATAGGATATCTGGTATCATAGCTGACGTATTCAGCTGCTGCGAGTCGGCTACTGAATCGTAGAACTCCATGTTCATCGAGCTGTGGAGTCAGTTTCGTAATCGGACTATTTTTGTCCAACGGTTTCCGCTGTTCTGGCCCCGCATCCATGTTACGTTTCAATGTCGCCACCTCATCTGGATAATGTTCCGATTGCGCAATACGCCACAAAATTCGTTCAGCTTTCTGCAAATCATCACATGTCAATACTCCTGAGTGATCACGAAGTCCATTTCTTGCCCGTTGCAGCATGACGTCGTAAAAATGATGTACGTACGCGACACTACGTAGTAGTCGCTCGTACTTCGAGAAACGATCTACATCAACCACTGGAACTATCAACATATGGCTGCACATGTATGCTGGACGTAGTTCTTCCACAGTTTCATCCAGTAACTCCAACCTATCTCTCAGCCAGTCATCCTTCTCTTCATACAAGAACGCTGGTCCACGCATCCACCTGCTATCTGGTTTGCAGTTCGGGCCTTTCCCCCATTTTGTTGCCTCGTCTGCTACGTTAATCTTCGTTCCTAACCATTGCCACTCGTCAACTTTCGACAAACTCAGGATCTCATTGACGCGAAAAGCTACATATTGTCGGTAACGTCGGGTGTCCGATCTAATCCAAGAGACAACTGTACTTGAATCGCTCCAGAAATACGTTCGCTTGATTTTGACGGAATGACCTTCTTCTATTGTTTTACGCAACCGTGTGCCAATTACCGCCGCCTGCAGCTCAATACGGGGGGTCGACAAAAGCTGCAGTGGGGCAACCTTTGTTTTGGACGCAACCAGAGAGCATCGTATCTGCCCTCGGTCACGTACGCGAAAGTAAGCGACTGCAGAATATGCTTGTGCGCTACCATCCACAAAGATATGAAGCTCCAATGAATCGTAGCAGTTAGGATCGTACCTAGGAAAGTAACATCGCTGGATTTTCACGTTTTCCAACTCCTTCAGCACTTGCAGCCACGCCTTCCAACGCCCAACAAGTTCTTCAGGGATCTGTTGATCCCATTCCACGTTTGTTTTCCACACGTCCTGTATTAATATTTTTCCCTGGATCACCAGCGAACCCACCAACCCTAATGGATCGTAAATTCTCATTAAGAAACTGAGCATCATCCGTTTGGTGGGCACTCTATCACCTTTTGCTAGTTCTTGAAGCTCTCCTTGTACGCCAAGTTTAAAGCAGAAGACGTCTTCACCGGGCAACCACGATATCCCCAGCAATCGCTCAAAACCACTCTGACTGTTCATCGTTAGGTTCTTCACTGTTGCTGGATTGATCTCTCCAATAGCTTCCAGAACCTTGCACCTGTTTGACACCCAATTCCGAATATGAAAGCCTGCTTTTTGATGCACTTCCGCTACTGCCAATGCCAACTCAACCGCCTCTTCTTCTGTGTCGACACTGTCGAGATAGTCGTCGACGTAATGCTTATTCTTAATTGCCGCAGCCGCCTGTGGATATTCTTGCTCGTGCTCCGCCGCATTCAGATTCTTTACATATTGAGACTGTGCTGGCGAACAGGTTGCCCCGAATATAGCAACGTCAGACGCCATAGTGACCATGGGCTGAGATGGGGAGTTACGGAAAACGAATAAAAGTGCACTTCGATCTTCTTCTCTGATCCCGACTTGCAAAAACATTTCCTGAATATCCCCAGACATCGCCACTTTTCGTTCACGGAATTTGAACGTTACGCTCATTTGCGGGGTCAGCAGATCCGGTCCCTTTAGTAACATCGTGTTCAACGACACACCATTTACTTTGGCGGCCGCGTCCCATATCACGCGCACTTTGCCAGGTTTATTGGGATTTAAGACTACCCCAAGCGGCAAGTACCAAGTACGGCGTGGATCAAACTTAGCCCTTTCTTCATCGGTCACTACGTGGATGTACCCTTTAAACTCGTAATCTGCTATCTGTTGACGCACGCTGTCATACAGCTTCGGATCCCTCTCCAGGCGCCGTTCGAGACATTTCAGTCGTCGCTCGGCCATCGGTCGGCTGTCAGGGAACTCGAAATCGTCTTGTTTCCACAGCAGCCCTGTCTCGAATTTTCCGTCCGTCTTCCGTATCGTCGTTCCTTCAAGGATCAAGCGCGCCCGTTGATCATCCTTGCCTTCCAAATTCGGTGCAACGGCGACACCTATGCTTTCCACCGAGAAGAATTCTCGAACGTAATTATGTAGATCGAGCTCGGTTAATTCCGCACAAATGTGCATCTGACGATGTAGAAACTGATTCTCTTCACCACGCAGACAACCGCAAACAACCCATCCGATGCTAGTTTTTGCAGCAATAGGCTCTTGCTCCTTCCCTTCACGTATTTTGGCAGTATTTAGTAGATGAATATTATTTACTCCAATCAGCAGTCCTGGCGTAGCCCTCTGGAAACTCTTCACCGGTAAACGTTGTAGGTGCTTGTACTGTTTAGCTAACTCATCTACATCAATCGATTGTTCCGGAAGCCCCAAGTTCTCAACTGTGTAGACTTCTGATAACTGATACACCTTTCTACTCCCAGGTTCCGAAATACCTAGCTTAACGATTTGAGTTGTAGCCACTTTCTTGTTGATTCCGCTGGTCCACTGCATGCACAAGGATTGCACCTTGCCATCGACCCCAAGTTCGTCAGCTATTGATTGCTCTAGGAGAGTTGTAGATGATCCATCGTCAAGAAATGCGTAAGTGTCGATAGTGCCTGTCTTGCCGTACAACGTGACCGGTAGTATTTTGAATAAGGTCGACGTAACTGGTTGTCGGTGGACAGTGACAGTGGCATTCGTAGTAGTCAAAGGCTGTTCCGGCTTAGGGTTGTAATGAAGTAGCCGATGGTGACGTTTCTGACATTCGTTTACTCCACAAACTTCGCCTTCACATGGCCAGCGAGTGTGTGCGATCAGACATCTCCGACAGAGTTTCTTTTCCTTCACCACTTTCCAGCGTTCGTTCACTGAGAGCTTCTTGAACTCGACGCACTTCTCTGCGATGTGGTCATGCGATTTGCACAACGGACATTCCTTTTTTGTATCGCTTTCGTTGCGCTTTATGTTCGATGACTCTACCCGTTGATCACCTTTAGGAAGACTGGCAGATGATCCTTGCTTCTTCTTTTCGTACGTAGTATGTGTGTTCACATATGCTTTTTCCTTCGCCTTAGGTTTTTCATCTTTCTGATGCTTTGAAATCGGACAAACATTAGTTATTCCACTAGTAGCGGTCGTGACTCTTCCCATATATTCGCCAAACGTCCTCAAGTTGACAATCGGCTGTTGCTCCTGGTACAGTGCCCAGCTGAATTTGATGTTGGCTGGAAGTTTATCGACGAGCTCTTGTAGTAGAATGGGGTTGGAAAGGTGATTTTCCATTCCAATCGCTTGTAGATGTCCACACAGATTTTGGACAACTAGACCAAACTGGATTAGAGTTTCCAGCTTGTCCGCTCTTGGTGCGGGAGTGGCACGAACTTTGGTCACCATGTGATGCACGATTTGCTCGGGCCTCCCATACAAGGTCTGTAGAGTTGACATAATTTGAGGTACTGTCGATGGGTGTAGCAGAAAGCTGCTCACCGATTCCTTTGCGATTCCTTTCAACGAACGTTGTAGACGCAGCAAATTTTCCGAGTCTGAATAGCCACATGCATCTGTTGAATGCTGGTAACTACTTACAAAGAGAGGCCATTCAGTAGGATCCCCAGAAAACGTGGGGAGTTCCTTTGGGATCACCTGTCTAGCTGCTAGCTGTTGACGCGTAGGTCCGTATTGGGCATTCAAGAAATTAGTCCTACCGAAATTGTCTAACCCTGGAGGGTGGTGTTGATTAAACTGCGTTACATTTGTCGGCCCTATCTCTCGATTTATGGTAAAAGTGCAAGGTGTTCCTGCTCTACCCACCGTACTAATGACACTAGGACAAGGTGTCTTTCTATCCGCATACGCTACAGAATCTGCTTCGAAACTATGAAATCGAGAATCACTCACCATGGACGCCAGAGATGTACCACTTCTCGTGGACTCCGGTAATGCTGCATGTGATGGATGTCCGATTTTCTCTCGTAGAAGAACCGATTCCAGTTGCTGAGCAAGCTGCTGCTCTCGTTCTTTAAGTCGCCGTAGCTCTTCTTCTCGCGCAGCATGTTCTTGCCGCCGTTTGGTTTCCAGTGCCTGATATCGTTGCTGACTATCCTCTAGTTGTCTTTTCAATGCGTTTTCCACTTCCTGTAGCTGTTGCCGCTCTCCTGCACGCTGCTCCTCCAGTCGATTCAGTCGGTTTACAAGTTCTATTTCTCGCCTTCGCCTCAATTCGTTCTCCTGCTGGTGTTCTAGTTCCATGTGACGTTGCCGTTTCAAGTTCGATTCAATTTCGTGTAATCGATTCTCTAATTCCTTCTTCTCGTCGTATGCTTGCTGCAGTTCCGCTTTGCCACGCTTTTGAAGTTCATTTGTCTCACGCGTCCATTTTTCAAAGGGGGTAGGGCGAGAGATAGGGTTCGTTATCTTTCCGATGATCTTCGGGTTCGCACCGGTATTCGGTCGCTTCAAGGTCAGTTCAATACTTGGAAAGTTTGGTCCTGACTCCTCCAAAAGCCGCGTGTATGGTTGAATGTTTACCAAATGCAACTTGGGGAGATCTTCTTCCGGACTGTCACCAATAGTGATGCTCTCGATCGTACGGGGTACAGATGCCCGTTGCTCGTCAGCAGCTGGTTGCTGATTTCCAGCAGTGATTGCGCTACCACCCAACGGAGTAGACGAACCAACAGGGATAGACTCTTTTGGTTCGACTGACTCTGGAATGTTTTCTTTCTCACTACCACCGACGGCGCCGGTGCGGGAAATATGCTGCTCAACCCATTTCTCCACCTTTAGTATACTACTACTGCTACTACGACGACTCACAAAGCTCTCAATGTCATCGTCCTGCTGGCGGAGCAACTCGTGCTTTCTAGCTATGAACTGCTTTTCCCGCTCCAGTTTCTCCTTAGCGGCTTTCTCAATCAGCAACTTCTCCTGCTGTATCCGCTCCTGTTCTACCTGCTCTTCAGCTCGCCTCTCGTCCTCCAGACGTTGGATTTCACGGTCAATGTGGGACCTACGACCGCTTGTAGCACTCGATCGACCAGATCCCGACCTAGCTGATCGCTCTGGTACTCTCTTCGACGAACACTCCGCACAGCAAAACTCCTTCGAATAGACAGCATTCGTATCCACCCTCGCGCACGAAAAATGGTTCCAACGCTTGCATCCTCCGCATTGGACCATATACAATTCTGCATTGTTGGGTTGATCACATACAGCACAATCGAGATCCTGTCCGTGCTCAAAATCGATCATCGAAGGCATAAATCCATCCTCTGTCAGGTCCAGATCGTGTTCAGAAGTACTAAGATGTTCTTCACCGAAGAGATTAGACTGTTTGGCAGCCTTGGTCTTGGAACGAGTCTGACGAACAAACGATTTCTCCATTCTCGGTACTCTATAAATCTTTGAGATTATGTTGAAATTATTTCGGAGGTCTTCAAAGCAACTCGTCTGTGTTCCCGATCAAGATAGCTCAAAGCTGTAAATTTATTTAAGGTTAGGATAGCAACAATATAAATTCATGTTTTCTTACATTTAGTCTCCTTACACAATGTACCAATGAATGTAACAAATAAAGAATTCAATTTTCTCTTATCCAGTCTAGAAACAAGAATATAAATCAAATAAAAGGTACTAATTTACTGTAGTATAATATTTACGTAATAATATATAATGTTGCACTAGATTCACCAGATAATGACAAAGCAATTCTACATTTGACATTTGTATCGTCTGACAATTCGACTGACATTTATCCTATATATTCTTCTCGTTCACGAATACTCTCACGCTGAAACAAGGGACCGCCCGGTGACTGCATTAACCACAACAGTAAGAAAAAAGTACCCAAAATTGAGTTCCTTTCACTCATCACGTGGCTTCCGTGGGGCTAGGTAAAATTAAGTTAAAGAAGAAAACTCAATTTTGAGTAATCCTGATCGTTGACCAAGTTGACAAAAAAATAATAAAACGGAGAAGACTGGACCCGAACCATGGACGTTGAGATTACGGGGCCCGTGTGTTGACCACTCGTCTATCAACGCTTGTAAAACTGAAATGGTTAAAGGCGATAAGAGCAACCTCAATGAAAATAAACTTATAACCTCAAAATTTGAGGTTTAGTGATAGAACCCAACGTTGAGTTTTTTTAAACTTAATTTTGAGTATTTTTTCCTTGCCGTGTTGGTTTGTGGCAGGTGCCGATAAAAAACAATGTGATGTTTTGTTTTGTAATAAACGCCCTCCTTGGCTGCTATGAATTAGCGACAAACGGGTGAAGATTTCATTTAGATGATATTGCATAGGTAAATTTTGATTAGAAAAAATAGCGTGAAGAAATAGAAGAAATAGCTTACAAAAGTCTACAATAATGTATGCAATATGCAGGGCAGATACTCACTGATTTTGAATATTTTGAGCAGCAGGCTTTGCTTGAGGCTGGTCCATCCGTATCCGGAATGAGATTTCGTAATCATAGCTAGCACGGGTATCTGTTTTACTCAGCACTTTGTATGCTTCTAATAGTTGTACGAATGATTTTTCTTTGGCTTTCTTATTTGTGTCGCTGGCGTTGACATCTGGATGTAACTACAACGGAATAGTTGGACATGCATTAAATAATGGATACACGCTATTAACCAGCCGAATATACTTCTTTCGACAATCTTATAAATGCTTCTCTTATTTCCTTAGGTGTACAAGTTGACTTAAGCTTCAACACCTCATAGTGGTTTGTTTGATGCGCAGATCTGTTATTAGTTGGAATGAAAAATGTAAAATTTTAATGTCTCTAATGTTGACCTATGGATCTAAGATTGGGCCCATCGCTAAAAATCTGCTATTTATCCATTTTATCTAGATGAACGCGTTATTGGGAAGTTACTAATGGATATTTTTGGTTGCTATTGAAAATTTAGTCGATTGCTGAATTTATGTATGGACCCAAATTAGGGACACTTAGGCCGACATTACCTGCATTTCCCCTACATTTAGCCATTGGATGTTATTGATATCAGGCTTATAGGACTTACCTTATGTGTTGAATTTGAATGATCCTATTGCATAGATGTTGTTTTGAAAACCTAAGCATTTTAGTTTCGGGATGGTTCTTGATGTTGTTGCTGTGGAGGACGCGAAATTAATCTGTTATGAAACTTCACAGCTGATTCTGACGTCAGCTCAGCTTTATTTTATGTTGGTATTTCAAGCTGAACATTGCATTAGATCCTAAGTAACATTAATCGATTCTCTTCATCGACTTTCTCTTTCGTTAAAAACTAGAGCACATATAACCGTTTCTTGTTGTGTTGAAAGCGTATGTACGTCTTTTATCGATATGTGTGCTGAAAATACCTGGGTATGTCTTAACGTGGCCGTGGGGATACAAAGAGAAAGTCGACGAAGAGAATCTGTCAATGTTACTTAAGACCTAATGCAATGTTCAGTTTGATTTATTTGTTGTGGCATTTAGTTCATAATGTGAAGTGTAGATAGCGTAATGTTCTACTTAATGGGGCTCCAAAATATACACACGGAAAGACGAAATAACTCAAAATCGAGATGAAAAGTACACTCAAAAAATCAGTGCCAACATTTCAAAGGGGCGTAATTGCATTTGTAAACAATGGCTTTAGCCATAGATTTCTCGCAAATAAAAGCTCACTCATGAAAAATAATAACACCAGCAGGTAGAGGAATGTTTCCTCTACCAGCTAGCATTGTAATTTTGGAGAGGTAAGATATCATTCGCGAGAAATTGACGGCTAAAGTAATTGTTTACAAAAGCAATTACGCCCCTTTGAAATGTTGACACTGAAATATTGAAATCTAAATAGTATAAAAGTTACGCTAAATAGCAACTCTCCGTACCGACGCAAAGGTCGGTATAAAGGGAGAGAATGCAAACTTAGTATAAAAATGGTTTATGCGTGCCATAGTATAAAATCGAAATATACTCACAGTGCATATATACGGTTTATTCAAGAGAATGTATTTTTCGCTTCTTTATTTCATTTATGGTAAATATTATTAAATTGTCTCAGGAAGCTTTTTTCATTAGTTTATTTTTTATTAATAATATTTTAAAAAATACTTTCAATTTCGATGCTGCCCAGCAGATTACAGGCGCAGTAGAAATCCGCTGGGACAAAGCCCTTCACCAGCACGAAGCTCCGAAGGGCATCCAGATGTTCTTATTCCTGTCATTTTAGTAAACACTGATCGAATTCCACTCCGTTATTCGGACTTAGTATAATTTTGACGAAAATTTTAATCGAACCAATGTATAAATTTTGAAAAACCATAAAATGCATATAATTTAATCTATATTCGTTTTGTCATATTTTTGAGTGTACTTAAAAATAAGTACCAACAATCAATACGAAACTAACGATTTTAAATTGGCTCACCACTTTAGTAGCCTATTGGTCCCAAGCAAACGATTAACGTACCCTATTCTAGTCGAAATTCTAGTACTACGCAATGTTTGTTTTGATTCGCTATGAAAGTTTGACAGATAAAATGAGGGGTTATTGGTTTTTCCTATGTTTCGAGGGGTGATTCGACAAGCTTGGGACCGAAGACCCTATAATAAATTTGTTATGGTTATTTTGCTTAACGACGTGTTTGGGGTATCATCCAAACCATTTGTGGAAAAGTTCAACTATTTGGGTTATTGTTCGTTATGGTATTTGTTTATTAGGGGATAGTACCAGAGGTGAGCCAAAAAGTTGAGCACGTTTCTTCGGGACCTACTTGTCTTAGAGTTACCTCTATGTAAGTACTTCTCTATCACTACTGTTTTGCGTACAATTTTGTTCTCATTGATGATTACTTTAAACTTAATCTTGAAGTACAACGATAACTCTTACGCTTCGTTAATTGTACTCAAACAGTAGTCTTGAGAGAGTTCATATTTTTGCGAACTTTTTATCTCGATTTTGAGTTGTTTCGTTTTCTTCACTATGAAAGTATCCAAAATCAAGTGTTGCGATTGCACTTGGATTTGGATGAAAAATCGCAGCGTGCGCCATATGCATTTTGCCTTTTTTGGCGCCTGGCGAAAGCAAAAAATCAATTTAGTGAATGTTGTTCGAAAAAATTTGATTAATTTAATAACGGACTATTAAATGTGGTAAGTTTACATCTCCCATACGGAAAGTTAAAAAAAAAATACATACATATATTGAAATTTTTAATTCCTAGGATCTCAAGAGATATAGATGGTGTCCGGATCTGAAGATGGAAGTTTCCCGTGTACGTGGGCATGCGTAGCTAGTCCAGTATTCGCGTTAAGTATTCCGAACACATTTGCCAGCGTGATCGGCGAGGGAATGCTGAAGATTGGGAGCATCTCACATGCTAAGAGAGCTAAGAGTAGGTGGATAGTTGATTGAATTTTGCAGTACAAACATCTAAAGTTAAACTCATTTCTAGATTCTAACACTGGACTGGTGCCCCGACTGATGCAAGCTTAATACAACGGCCTATTGGATTTATCGGAATATGGAAAGTACATCGAGTTTGCAGCAAAGAAGTGTGAAATATGCAGCAACAGGGAGTACCATTCTCACCAAGGTTTTGTTTTAATAATTTTAAATTGTATGAGTGTTTATAAAAATAAATTGAACTAGTATGACTGATTTGCAATGGTTAATTTAAACGTTGAAGAAAAAACGAACAATCCAATTTTTATTCAATATTTTCTAATTCAATACTCGATTTTAAGTAATTTTTATCCAACATTCGCTCTTCATGAAACAGTTACATTTCACTCAACATGAAGTTTTTGCAAAATACTCAAAATTGAATACTTCGCAAAGAACTCAATTTTGACTGGTTGCACTTAGTTGTCAAGATGAGTACAAAAGACTTAATTTTGAGTTGTTTCGTCTTTCCGTGTAATAGAAACATTACGTCGTCTGTGGTATTCGGTCTATTCGGTACTATCAACAATCAATACGAAACTAACGATTTTAAATTGGCTCACCACTTTAGTAGCCTATTGGTCCCAAGCAAACGATTAACGTACCCTATTCTAGTTGAAATTCTATTACTACACTATGTTTGTTTTGATTCGCTATAAAAGTTTGACAGATAACATCAGGGGTGTGTGGATTCATGCAGAACATGCAGGGGTGAGTGAAATAGCTTGGGACTGCTTGGGACCGTTGTTCTGGTACTGAGTGAGCCAAAAATAATAATGATTTTCTTCGCGACCCAGTGGTCTTAGAGTCAAGGTTGCAAAGACTCATTTCAGCTAAAATAATGTTTTTCGGAATAATAAAACCAAAAGATGGTATGATGGCATGTTTTACTTGTAACTTACAAGAAGAGGTTACAAAGTATGCGTTGGAAACATAAAACCTGTAAATTTTGCTTTATATGAGTCACTATCAGCGATTTGCTGATCGCTGAGTGAGTGAGTGAGTGAGTGAGTGAGTTTGTGAAAAATCGCTGATTGTGACTCTCATGAAGTGAAATAAACAGGTTTAATATGTCAAACACATGCTTTGCAACCTCTTCTTGTATCCTACCAATTCAAAATTTGATCATGGCATCTAATTATTTCATAATTTAGAAAAACATTGTTTTAGCTGAAATAAGTCTTTGCAACCTTGCTTAGAGTTACCTCTATGGTACTATTTTTTCTGAATAGTTTCTGTAAAATATATTTTGTACCGAAAGGTTTGCAAAATATATCGTTTTACAAACTTTCAGCAATAAATAATACTGAATTTACGTACTCTCCGAAAATTACCGAAAACTGTAAATAAAAATTACTGATCTAAACTGTAAATGGCTGCAATTCTATTATACTGTAAAAAAAAGTGGCGAACGTACTGTAAAACTAGTCTTTTACAAAAACAAATGGTAGTAAAGCACCAGATTCTTGTAAATATTACAAAACAGATTTGTAAATGTCATACTGTCAAAAACATCCTTTGTCGGTATTTCGAGTGGAGTGTTGTTTCGAAAAGTAAGCATTTTGCTATAGTCTGCTGAACATATGGAGAGGAGAATTATTTTACTTTAAATTCGATCCTTGGACTTAAGGTGACCTGATGTTTCCCTCAACTGCATGTTGCCGTCGATAACCTGGTTTAGATTCCCTGGATCTGGACCTGAAGAATCCTTTTCTTGGCGTCGCAAATTTTGCTGTGTTGTTCAAAATACCAGGGAAAATGCAATAACATATATTTTAATGGAACAAACAGTTTGTTAATTAAAGCTGATTAAATTGCAATTTATATAACCACAATGGAAAATAATTTACAGATATTTCGGTTAAAACATTACTGAACGCTATTGTAAACTTTACCAATCATTCAGTATTATTCACAGTCCAGGTCAGTAACTTTTGACAGCTCAAGAGGTAAGACAAATTTACCTAATGAATTGTAAATCCAAAAAATTACCAAATCGATTACCGAATGTTCAGCTGTTCCATATTCGGTAAAAAATTACAGTATACTGTAAAAAAAACTTAGTGTGTAGTGAAAACTTAGATGATTTTCCATTAGTTTCTAGATGTCTGTTCCCACCCATTACATATCACCAGTTTTTCACCATGAAATATATCAGACAATATTCATATACATCTTATCTATCGCTAACCACGGTCGAACCAAAGTATTATCAAGTACTAAGTATGTGAAATTACGATAGAAGTCATTCCATATCGCAGTCATAGTTTTTAAGTGATAATCCAATGGAATCTATTAATCATCGAATAGAAATTGTAATGTAGGAAACATCAGCAGACATCTTCAAAACATTAAATTTTTAATGTGTATTGCCGTACCCTTAATGTATTCAGGCTTCAAAGTGACGTCCAAGTACATAAAAATACATTAGCCTCAAACGTTACATTAGAATCAAACGTCTTGAAGATGTAAAATTTGACATCAGGACACATACCATAAACGAAGTGACAGACGACTTACTGGCGAAGAAATCCATTTAAATAATGTGGTTCACTGTAATAGAATTTTCTTGGAAGCTTGTGCGATCATCCACCAGATGGGTTAGTTTTTTTTGTTTTGAATTGAACAAAGTTGATTTTGTGTACAATGATTCTTTGACAGTGTGCAAAGAGTGCGTATCATTTTGTCATTTTTTTATGCATTTCAGTTTTGAGTAGAGTGAAAGAGATAGAACCAAAATATTCTAGTACATTTGGTGAAAATGCTAGTTCAATCCAATAGTAGTGTTGCCATGTGGTACAATCCAGTAGTAGTGGTGTTGCCATGTGGTACACTGAAAAATTGCAATAGCAGGTTAGTCACCAAAGTTTTCGAGCCGCTCCGTCTGTCACTTCGTTTGTGCACATACGTTGATATCAGAATTAAACCACAGACAAACAGACATAACTCTTGGAAGAAAATTCTTCAAAAAATATCTTCAAGCGTATTTTGTATGCGCACTAGCACCACAAACGAAGTGACAGACGGAGTGGCTCGAAAACTTTGGTGACTAAACTGCTATTTCAATTTTTCAGTGTACCACATGGCAACACCACTACTACTGGATTGTACCACATGGCAACACTACTACCATAGAGGTAACTCTAAGACCAGAATGTCCCGAAGAAACGAGCTCAAGTTTTTGGCTCAGCTCTGGCACTCTCTTTGGTCCCAAGCTAATCGATGCATCCCTCGAAACATAGGAAAATCCACGAACCCCTCATTTTATCTGTCAAATTTTCATAGCAAATCAAAACAAACATAGTGTAGCACTAGAGTTTCAACTAGAATGGGGTACGTTAATCGATTTGCTTGGGACCAATAGGCTAGTCAAGTAGTGAGCCAATTTAAAATCGTTAGTTTCGTATTGATTGTTGCTACTACTGGATTATACTAGCATTTTCACCAAATGTATTAGAATGTTTTGGTTCTATCTCTTTCATTCTACTCAAAACTGAAATGCATAAAAAAAATGACAAAATGATACACTCTTTGCACACTGTCAAAGAATCATTGTACACATAATCAACTTTGTTCAAATCAAAACAAAAAAACTAACCCATCTGGTGGATGATGGCACAAGCTTCCAAGAAAATTCTATTACAGTGAACCACATTATTTAAATGGATTTCTTCGCCAGTTAGTCGTCTGTCACTTCGTTTGTGCTAGCACCATCTATCATCAACATTCCCAAGCAATGTTTTGCAACCGGAGCATCCCTCGTGCATGTAATTTTTTCACTAGTTGCTTTTCCCTCGTTCTGTCAACGCGTCAGCTGCGTTGAATAAAAACAAAACAGATGGAAGTCAGTGATGTCGGTTCTATGAATTTTTCAGAAGATCTACACGGATAGAAATCTTCTTATACCTTTTGGCAAATTTCTATTGCTGATTATTCATAATATGTATAAGTCAACTAATAAGCAGACCTAGGGGGAGTAGAACTTGATATGAAGTAATATTTGGTGTAGAAATTGCTCATATTAGTAGTTATTATAGTTTTTAGTATAAATATTAATGATATTAACTGTCAAGTGGAAAGCTACAAAGTAAAAAAAAATAACAGTGTAGCTTTAACGCATACACTCAATGACGTTTCACCGTTGTTGTTTATGTTACCTGCAGCTTTCTGTTTCATCATTTTTGCCTAGATTTTTGTTTTCGATAGCTCTGATCGTTTTCGCCTTCGGCTTTTTTGATGATAAAAACGGCACTCTCCAAATTGCAGGCTCATGGCGAATGTATTACGACCACGGAACCATCACTATGGGACTCCGTTTACACACTTAGATTTTTTTACAGTATACTGTAATTTTTTACCGAATATGGAACAGCTGAACATTCGGTAATCGATTCGGTAATTTTTTGGATTTACAATTCATTCGGTAAATTTGTCTTACCTCTTGAGCTGTCAAAAGTTACTGACCTGGACTGTGAATAATACTGAATGATTGGTAAAGTTTACAGTAGCGTTCAGTAATGTTTTAACCGAAATATCTGTAAATTATTTTCCATTGTGGTTATATAAATTGCAATTTAATCAGCAATAATTAACGAACTGTTTGTTCCATTAACATATATTTTATTGTATTCTCCCTGGTATTTTGAACAACACAGCAAAATTTGCGAAGCCAAGAAAAGGATTCTTCAGGTCCAGGTCCAGCAGGGAATCCAAACCAGGTTATCGCCGGCAACATGCAGTTGCGGGAAACATCAGGTCACCTTAAGTCCAAGATGACTGGAAGCGATGGCCTAGGATCGAAATTAAAGTAAAATAATCCTCCCCTCCATATATTCAGCAGACTATAGCAAAATACTTACTTTTCCAAAAAAAAACTCCACTTCGAAATAGCGGCAACGGATGTTTTTGACAGTATGACATTTACAAATCTGTTCCGTAATATTTACAAGAATCTGGTACTTTACTACCATTTGTTTTTGTAAAAAACTAGTTTTACAGTTCGCCACTTTTTTTTACAGTATAATAGAATTGCAGCCATTTACAGTTTAGATCAGTAATTTTTATTTACAGTTTTCGGTAATTTACGGAAAGTACGTAAATTCAGTATTATTTATTGCTGAAAGTTTGTAAAACGATACATTTTGCAAAGCTTTCGGTACAAAATACATTTTACAGAACGAATTCAGCAAAAAAAAGTACCGAATAGAATTTAAGAAATTTGGTGTGTACAGGAGCACCGTAGTCAGTCGATTCCCGTTCCATCGGAGGACTGAACATTGGATTGTAGACAATGAAGAACTCGTGAAAATTAATGATTATTTCCTGGAAACGGAAGTGCCCCAGATTATGTGCACTGAGATCAGCTAACAAAGAATACCAAATTTATCAGAACAAGGAGTGGATTTTGGTGGCCCTGGCCAGCAAGATCATCAAGGAATGACTTGACTCTCGTGTGAAATCCATGTTTTGAATGTCAAATGTGCACTTTAAACCAAAAATAGTTAAACAAAAAAAAACAACTGTCAGACTAGGTGTAAGATTCGCAAATATCACACATATTAAAATATTTAATATTTCCACCATTGGTATTGATGCTGATACTTGGAGCCGTCCTTTCCCTAGGTTTGAAGCAAAATTATAACTTCACTGTCTGACGCTAAACTAACAAACTGACAGCTCGCTCCCATACAAAGTGACACCGAGGGGCGCTAATAAGGTGATTTCTGCAAATGTAATCGTGCTTATATAAAATAGTTCCAGTGTACCAAAATTGATGAAATTTTGGGTTTGGGTTCCATTTTTAATGCAGATTACGATTATGTATTTTCCTCAATACGCTTAAAGAACCCAATTACCGATCAAGCTAAATAGAAACCTCGGTAAAAACCCCTCGACATTACGTAACCGAAAATGGATTAAATTTTAATCCATCTTTGTTGAGTGTTGGCTAACCCAAATCTGCACGCTATTTCAAAACTACCCACATTTGGGTAGAATCCATCCAGATCGGTCAAAACTGAACCTACCCAAAAATGGGTAAGCTGTGTTGGGAGTTACAATTTGACAAATGAACAACATCGACATGAATCCGATTGACGTTGTTAATTTGTCAACTTGTCACTCCCAACATAAATTATCCATTCAGTGCCAACATTTCAAAGCGGGGTAATTGTATGTGTAAACAATGGCTTTAGCCATCGATTTCTCGCGAATAAAAGCTCACTCATAAAAAATAATGACACCAGCAGGTGGTTTGCATCAAGTTAACCACCAAAAACCGAACCACAAAAAAATCGTGGCTGGTGGTGCGCCGTCTACATTTGAGATTGAAAACAACAGCAAACAAAATTAGTGGCTGACACGGTGGGCGTAAACAAATAACTTTAAAAAATAAAGGAATGCATTGTTAGTCGTACAGTATCCCCCCCGCTTATCCGACATCACGATCTCTTATGGAACTATTTTTATACATTCACTAATAAACAAATACTAAAAACGAACAGCATCCCGGATGGTTATACTATCTCAGAAAGAGTTTGGATGATACCCCGAACACCTACATGCATGCCGTATCGAACGATAACGACTACGATGCGTAAACTTCGCAGTCTCCCTTGGTATGGTAGTAAAAAGAACCTTTTCCCCCGCAAAGATACCCAAAAAGCCTCCTGGAAATCACGCCTCACCATCAAAAATGTATACGAAGTTTTGTTTGCATATTTTTGTGAAAAATCTAAAAATACTATTCTGTCATTTGATTCAAGGATACTTCAGGCGGTTTTGTGCAAAATTTTACTTCTGTAGCTTGGGTTTAGGCTGACTTATAGCCGATTTACTGTATGCTGCCCAATGGGGAGAAAAATCGTCAAAAATGTATACGAAGTTTTATTTGCATATTTTTGTGAAAAATCAAAAATACTATTCTGGAGACTCGTGTCATTTGATTCAAGGATACTTCAGGCGATTGTGTGCAAAATTTCATTTCTGTAGCTTGGGTTTAGGCTGACTTATAGCCGATTTACTGTATGCTGCCCAATGGGGAGAAAAATCGTCAAAAATGTATACGAAGTTTTGTTTGCATATTTTTGTGAAAAATCTAAAAATACTATTCTGGAGACTGGTGTCATTTGATTCAAGGATACTTCAGGCGGTTTTGTGCAAAATTTCATTTCTGTAGCTTGGGTTTAGGCTGACTTATAGCCGATTTACTGTTACCTCTATGTAAGTACTTCTCTATCACTACTGTTTTGCGTACAATTTTGTTCTCATTGATGATTACTTTAAACTTAATCTTGAAGTACAACGATAACTCTTACGCTTCGTTAATTGTACTCAAACAGTAGTCTTGAGAGAGTTCATATTTTTGCGAACTTTTTATCTCGATTTTGAGTTGTTTCGTTTTCTTCACTATGAAAGTATCCAAAATCAAGTGTTGCGATTGCACTTGGATTTGGATGAAAAATCGCAGCGTGCGCCATATGCATTTTGCCTTTTTTGGCGCCTGGCGAAAGCAAAAAATCAATTTAGTGAATGTTGTTCGAAAAAATTTGATTAATTTAATAACGGACTATTAAATGTGGTAAGTTTACATCTCCCATACGGAAAGTTAAAAAAAAAAATACATACATATATTGAAATTTTTAATTCCTAGGATCTCAAGAGATATAGATGGTGTCCGGATCTGAAGATGGAAGTTTCCCGTGTACGTGGGCATGCGTAGCTAGTCCAGTATTCGCGTTAAGTATTCCGAACACATTTGCCAGCGTGATCGGCGAGGGAATGCTGAAGATTGGGAGCATCTCACATGCTAAGAGAGCTAAGAGTAGGTGGATAGTTGATTGAATTTTGCAGTACAAACATCTAAAGTTAAACTCATTTCTAGATTCTAACACTGGACTGGTGCCCCGACTGATGCAAGCTTAATACAACGGCCTATTGGATTTATCGGAATATGGAAAGTACATCGAGTTTGCAGCAAAGAAGTGTGAAATATGCAGCAACAGGGAGTACCATTCTCACCAAGGTTTTGTTTTAATAATTTTAAATTGTATGAGTGTTTATAAAAATAAATTGAACTAGTATGACTGATTTGCAATGGTTAATTTAAACGTTGAAGAAAAAACGAACAATCCAATTTTTATTCAATATTTTCTAATTCAATACTCGATTTTAAGTAATTTTTATCCAACATTCGCTCTTCATGAAACAGTTACATTTCACTCAACATGAAGTTTTTGCAAAATACTCAAAATTGAATACTTCGCAAAGAACTCAATTTTGACTGGTTGCACTTAGTTGTCAAGATGAGTACAAAAGACTTAATTTTGAGTTGTTTCGTCTTTCCGTGTAATAGAAACATTACGTCGTCTGTGGTATTCGGTCTATTCGGTACTATCAACAATCAATACGAAACTAACGATTTTAAATTGGCTCACCACTTTAGTAGCCTATTGGTCCCAAGCAAACGATTAACGTACCCTATTCTAGTTGAAATTCTATTACTACACTATGTTTGTTTTGATTCGCTATAAAAGTTTGACAGATAACATCAGGGGTGTGTGGATTCATGCAGAACATGCAGGGGTGAGTGAAATAGCTTGGAACTGCTTGGGACCGTTGTTCTGGTACTGAGTGAGCCAAAAATAATAATGATTTTCTTCGCGACCCAGTGGTCTTAGAGTCAAGGTTGCAAAGACTCATTTCAGCTAAAATAATGTTTTTCGGAATAATAAAACCAAAAGATGGTATGATGGCATGTTTTACTTGTAACTTACAAGAAGAGGTTACAAAGTATGCGTTGGAAACATAAAACCTGTAAATTTTGCTTTATATGAGTCACTATCAGCGATTTGCTGATCGCTGAGTGAGTGAGTGAGTGAGTGAGTGAGTTTGTGAAAAATCGCTGATTGTGACTCTCATGAAGTGAAATAAACAGGTTTAATATGTCAAACACATGCTTTGCAACCTCTTCTTGTATCCTACCAATTCAAAATTTGATCATGGCATCTAATTATTTCATAATTTAGAAAAACATTGTTTTAGCTGAAATAAGTCTTTGCAACCTTGCTTAGAGTTACCTCTATGGTACTATTTTTTCTGAATAGTTTCTGTAAAATATATTTTGTACCGAAAGGTTTGCAAAATATATCGTTTTACAAACTTTCAGCAATAAATAATACTGAATTTACGTACTCTCCGAAAATTACCGAAAACTGTAAATAAAAATTACTGATCTAAACTGTAAATGGCTGCAATTCTATTATACTGTAAAAAAAAGTGGCGAACGTACTGTAAAACTAGTCTTTTACAAAAACAAATGGTAGTAAAGCACCAGATTCTTGTAAATATTACAAAACAGATTTGTAAATGTCATACTGTCAAAAACATCCTTTGTCGGTATTTCGAGTGGAGTGTTGTTTCGAAAAGTAAGCATTTTGCTATAGTCTGCTGAACATATGGAGAGGAGAATTATTTTACTTTAAATTCGATCCTTGGACTTAAGGTGACCTGATGTTTCCCTCAACTGCATGTTGCCGTCGATAACCTGGTTTAGATTCCCTGGATCTGGACCTGAAGAATCCTTTTCTTGGCGTCGCAAATTTTGCTGTGTTGTTCAAAATACCAGGGAAAATGCAATAACATATATTTTAATGGAACAAACAGTTTGTTAATTAAAGCTGATTAAATTGCAATTTATATAACCACAATGGAAAATAATTTACAGATATTTCGGTTAAAACATTACTGAACGCTATTGTAAACTTTACCAATCATTCAGTATTATTCACAGTCCAGGTCAGTAACTTTTGACAGCTCAAGAGGTAAGACAAATTTACCTAATGAATTGTAAATCCAAAAAATTACCAAATCGATTACCGAATGTTCAGCTGTTCCATATTCGGTAAAAAATTACAGTATACTGTAAAAAAAACTTAGTGTGTAGTGAAAACTTAGATGATTTTCCATTAGTTTCTAGATGTCTGTTCCCACCCATTACATATCACCAGTTTTTCACCATGAAATATATCAGACAATATTCATATACATCTTATCTATCGCTAACCACGGTCGAACCAAAGTATTATCAAGTACTAAGTATGTGAAATTACGATAGAAGTCATTCCATATCGCAGTCATAGTTTTTAAGTGATAATCCAATGGAATCTATTAATCATCGAATAGAAATTGTAATGTAGGAAACATCAGCAGACATCTTCAAAACATTAAATTTTTAATGTGTATTGCCGTACCCTTAATGTATTCAGGCTTCAAAGTGACGTCCAAGTACATAAAAATACATTAGCCTCAAACGTTACTGTTGCCACACTTCCTGGGCACAACGATGTAGTGGAGATGACACCCAATACCGACTGTCCTACGGATATTTGACATGTGTCAGCAACAGATGAAATTTAAGAAGAAGAAATCTATCAGGGAAAAAGATCATAAAAAGATCAAACCATAGCGTTAGTGAAGATGTGAAAAAATGAATTAATTAAAATAATAAGTAAATTGATAAATAGTTAGTAAAGAAGATAGTGAGCTCGAATAATTACTGTATAATTCCTTAATCTGAGAAGAAAAAGAGTATTAATTGGTACGGAAACGTAAGAAAACGGCAATTAAACCAGTGCTTATAGTGTGCTTTACTTTTAGCTTATCATTGGAAAGTTGGATAACCTCAACAAAAATAAATTCTAGTTAGTCTAAGCAGCCAACACGGTAATTTAAACTACTAAAATTAGTACTCGAAGTGCTAAATTGTATATCATTACAGTTAGACAGTTAGATCGATGCTCATTAAACTTCACGGAGAAGAATTTGATGAAAACACCGAATAAGTAAGGTTACTTAGATTTCTTTCTATCGACATAAATTTAACAAACTCTTTAATAAAATTGCAGCTTGAAGCTGCCACAATTGGAGCTATCAAAACGGTGTTTTTACTACGTCAACAATCTTCAAGTTATTCGTCCACAGAAGTATTGTGAGACCGGATTCAGAACCGTATCGTTTGAGATGGATACAAACGAAAATCATTCTTGTAGTAAATGCTCCAGACGAGATTCTGCGGCAAATATGGTCTGCTGTGACGGCTGCGATGAATGGGAGCACTTTGATTGTGCTGGTGTTACCGATTCCATAAGTGATGCAAATCGGTCGTGGATGTGTTCACGTTGTACGGATGAGGGCCGAGCACGAGTAGCGGAGCCGATTGTTCCGTCGACTGAGCCAGGAGCAAGTGCGGTAACACATCTTGATCCTAAGAATACCGGAGCAATTCCGAAAGTAAGGTCCGAACCGAAAGAGGATGGAGCTACAGCCGTATCAGTAGTTTCGTGCAGCACGTCAGCTTCGAGTAAGAGATCGAGGAGGATACAGATGTGCTTGGACATCTTGGAAGAATCTAAAAGGCTGAAAATGCGGATGATTGAAGAAGAAGAAAAATACCTGCATGCGAAATTCGAGCTGTTGATGAAACTAGGAGATGAAGAGGACAAGAAGAGCTGTAAGAGTGGAGTAAGCGCTGGGACCAAAAGGGAAAGGTTGGAAAAATGGCTAATTGAGGGAGCTAAATCGCAGGACACCTACAAACCAGTTGAAGCTGGCTCTCGTAAGACTCCAGCAGTTCTGGATGAAGCAGCTGGACAGAAACGAGAGGAGAAAAAATCATTGATTTCTACTTCGAAAACGCAGTCGGTTTTGAAGAGTTCGGAACAGATTACTCCTGAGGGACTACCACAGCAAACTTCAACCCCGGTAACAGTTAGTCGCAATCCGTTAAATGATTTGATTTCCCCTACTACTATATCTTCCCATCCACTGGGACAAACGGAAAAGGTCTATGCGTGGCCAACACAAACAGCTCTATATGTTGGTTTGCCGGCCACTACAACTCTTGCTGGAACGAATCCTATACCGGGTCAGTGCATTACGGCTCCGGGGCAAGACAATGTGTCGTCAGTCGATGGAATGCTACAAACCACAACACAGCCATATATATATTCACAAGTCCCGTTAGGTAGTGTGACAGCTCCGGATAATGCGCGTCGAGCCAACACGAGGCTCGCGTTTACATCCAGTGGTCCTGCCCATAGTGTGCTAGCAGGGCAGATATCTAGCAGTCTGAGTAACCCTCCCTCATCGGTACAGTTAGGGCAATTATGGCCATCAAGTGTTCCGTATACTATACCGAGTCAGCCACCATTACCGGTGATACCCCCAGTATCAAGTCTACCGTGGGGAAGTGGAATCGCGCCCGATTACACACATGTACTCAATACAACATCCACGCACTCCTCTAACATGAGGCCTGATCCTAGTATACCAGCAGGTCTCGTCCCAAGCAGTCAAGGAAGTCATCCGTTATCGCTACCATATGGACAACCACTACCTCCAACTTTACCGTGGATGGTACCGAACCAGTTAAATTTATCAACACCTCCCAACGTATCGGGTCAAGCATTCATTCCAACATGGACACAAACAAGTGGTATGACGCAACCCATCAGTCATCAGCCTGGATACGGAAGTCAACAAGCACTACCAACGAACGTGGGTCCCACATCATCACAGATGGCCGCACGCCAGGTCATGCCACGAGAACTTCCGACGTTTTCAGGAGATCCGGAAGATTGGCCCATCTTTTACAGTTCGTTCAGAAATACGACTGAGGTTTGCGGCTATAGTGACGCTGAAAACCTGGCAAGACTGCAACGTTGCTTACGAGGTAACGCATTGGAATCGGTTAGGAGTAGGCTACTGCTACCTGCATCAGTTCCGTTCGTAATAGAAACGCTCCGAAAGCTGTACGGAAGGCCAGAGGTACTTATCAATTCCTTGCTGAAAAAAGTTAGAAACACACTCTCTCCAAAAGCCGATAATCTCAATTCGATTGTGACTTTTGGCTTAGCGGTCCAGAACCTCATCGACCACCTGGTCATCTCAGATCAGCAGTACCACCTTACCAATCCCTTGCTGCTTCAAGAGCTGGTGGAAAAGCTACCTACTTCAATAAAAATGCAGTGGGGATGCTTTAAGAATGCTATTCCTAATGTTAACTTGGTAACATTCAATGCGTTCATGACCGGTTTGGTGAACTTGGCATCCGAACTATCGATTAATGTTGAAGTAAGTCACTCAAGCACAAAACCCTCCCGGAGTGATAAGCATAAAGAAAAGCTCTTCGTCCATGCACAGGAACCACCTGTCCGGTCAATAGATACACAAGAGCCAAACGGTAATGAAAAAACGACACTAAACAAAGGTTGTACGTATTGCGACAATGCCAGTCATCAAATAGCTAATTGTGGGGCGTTTAAGGCATTGGATATCGATGGTCGCTGGAAAGCCATTCGCCAGAAAAATCTCTGCCGTACTTGCCTGATACCACATCGGAAATGGCCCTGTCGCTCAAATAAAGAGTGTGGTAAGGAAGGTTGTCGTATACATCACCATCACCTGCTGCACACAGACCGGAAAATGCACCCACAACAAAATACACCTTCCACATCCAGGATGAACGCAACCACAGCGAGTCGAATTGAACATCAAAACCACCATTTCAACAGATCTTTTGCTCTTTTCCGTTATTTGCCAGTAACGATTTTTGGAAATGGAAAACAGGTCAATATTTTTGCCTTCCTGGACGAGGGATCGAGTTCAACGCTAATCGAAGTTGGAGTCGCACAGCAGCTGGGAATCGAAGGTCCATTATCATCATTGTGGCTTTCGTGGACGGGAAATATAACCAGGGAGGAAAAAGAATCGAGGCGCGTAGAAGTTACTATCTGTGGAAACGGACTGAATAAAAGGTACACCATCGGGAATGTTCAAACGGTCAACGAGTTGCAGCTACCAACACAATCGTTCGACTACGAAGCTCTGGTGAGACAGTACCCATACTTGAAGGGACTTCCAATAGAAAGCTATTCGGAGGCTACACCACGGATGATCATCGGACTGGAACACGTACGACTACTAACAACGCTGAAACTACGTGAAGGTAACTCCCAAGGTCCGGTGGCTGTCAAAACCAGACTGGGGTGGTGTGCTTACGGAAGAAAAGCGGAAAATGAATCTTTGCCGATACCTCATTCTCTGAATCTTCACAACACCGTGACAGTTAGTAACCAAACACTGCACGATATGATGAAGAGGTTCTTTGAGGTCGAGGAGAGTACAATTACTCGGAAGCTGATAGCAGATGATGATATACGGGCACTAGAAATCCTTGAGAAGACGACGATCCGAAAAGGAAACCGTTTTGAAACGGGTCTGCTTTGGCGAACCGACAATCCATCGTTTCCTGACAGTCTACCAATGGCTACGAAGCGATTGATTTCTCTAGAAAAACGACTATCACGAAACCCAGAGCTGGACCAGAAAGTTAAGGAGCAAATCGAAGCATATGAAGCAAAACAGTATGCACACAAAGCGTCACCAGAAGAGTTGGAACAGTCAAACCAACAGCGAGTGTGGTATCTGCCACTGGGAGTGGTTACTAACGAAAAAAAGCCTGGCAAAATTCGATTGATTTGGGACGCAGCCGCTAAAGTCGATGGAGTAAGCCTCAATGATCTCCTGTTCAAAGGACCGGACTTGTTAACGTCCCTGCCAGATATCCTGCATCGGTTCCGAGAGAAAGATATAGCAATCTGCGGAGACATCGTCGAAATGTTTCACCAGATGTGGATCAAGGAAGAAGACAAAATAAGATTCCTGTTCAGGAACAGCCCGGAGGAACCTATACAAGTATACGTCATGGACGTGGCTACCTTTGGAGCTACATGTTCACCCTGTTCAGCGCAATTTGTTAAAAACAAAAACGCACGGGAATTTTTGGAGAGCCATCCACGTGCGGTCCACGCGATCACTGATAATCATTACGTGGATGATTTCCTGGATTGCACTGACACTGAAGAAGAAGCGATAGATCTAATCCGGGAAGTGAAAATGATCCATTCAGCTGGGGGCTTCGAAATAAGTAAGTTTCGATCAAACTCGCCCCAAGTACTTTCAGCTCTTGGTGAACAAGATTGCTCCTCCAGCAAACCACTTCGTTTGGACAAACAAGTTATTGAACGGGTTCTCGGCTTGACTTGGATACCAGCTGCCGATGTATTCACCTTTGATACGAAGAGTCTGATTGCAGCTACGAACACCTATAGCAGTGGTACCCCAACGAAACGCCAGGTCCTTCAGACAGTCATGAAGCTATTTGATCCACTCGGATTTATTTCGCACTATATCATCCACGGTAAAATCCTCATGCAGGAGATTTGGAGATCCGGCACAAACTGGGACGAACCTATCGCGAATCATTTGCTGGAAAAGTGGCACCGATGGATCGAACTGCTCGGCTTTCTTGAGGAGGTGAAAGTGCCACGCTGTTTCTTCAAAGGCGTACATTCCAACTCGATTCATGGACTTCAATTGCATGTGCTGGTGGACGCTAGTGAAACTTCCTACGCCTGCGTGGCTTACCTACGACTGGTGTACGAAGGAGAAAGAATGTGTGCATTAGTTGGTTCGAAAACAAAAGTAGCTCCTCTCAAACCGCTTTCGATACCCCGTCTGGAGCTACAAGCGGCGTTAATTGGAACCCGCTTATCGCAAAGTCTATTGTCGGCGCTAACTCTTCCGATCGAAAAGTGCTACTATTGGTCCGATTCGTCAACGGTCTTGTCCTGGCTCCGGTCCGATAGCAGGCGATATCATCAGTACGTGGCGTACCGAGTGGGTGAAATCCTTTCAATATCACACGTTACCGACTGGAGACACGTTCCGTCGAAACTGAACGTGGCAGATGAGGCCACAAAATGGGGATTCAGTCCAACTTTCGATCCCAATAGTAGGTGGTTCCGGGGACCATCGTTCCTATGGGAATCATATGAAAAGTGGCCATCCGAGGGAACAAGCAACCTTCCGACCACCAGTGAAGACTTACGCGCTGCTTTCCAACACCACTACTGTTTAACAACCAATCCTTTAGTTGACACTTCTCGTTTCTCCAATTGGAATCGCATGGTACGAGCAACGACTTACGTCCTTCGTGCAGTGGCCATCTGGCGGAAAAAACATTCCCCAAAACAAGATAAAGTTCTGCAAGGTAGTGAAATCCTGAAAGCGGAGAACATTATCTGGCGGCAAACACAGGCACAGGTTTATACCGACGAGATAGCGATTTTGAGCGGGGGATGTATCCCATCAACGATTCCAAAGTGCAGCCCGTTATTCCGACTTACACCCTTTTTGGACGAGCAAGGGATTATCCGCCAACAAAGCAGAATCGAAGCAGCACCCTATGCATCTTATGAGACAAAATACCCTATAATTTTGCCAAATAAGCATCGCGTGACGTTCTTGCTCGTAGACAGCTTCCATCGTCGGTTTTTGCACGGCAACAACGAAACTGTCTGCAACGAGATTAGGCAACAATACTATATCCCTCAGCTGCGTTCGTTGATTAAATTAGTTTCTCGGAGTTGTCAATTATGCAAAATCAACAGAGCTACCCCGAAACCACCAATGATGGCACCATTACCCAAGGTACGTTTGACACCATTTATACGAGCCTTTACGTTTGTAGGTGTGGATTACTTCGGCCCACTGGAGGTGAAGGTAGGAAGGAGTCTGGTGAAGAGATGGGTGGCCTTATTCACATGCCTGACTGTTAGGGCGGTTCACCTCGAATTGGTTCACAGCCTATCTTCCCAATCTTGCATTATGGCCTTTCGACGATTTGTGGCGAGAAGAGGGGCACCCAAAGAAGTATATACAGACAACGGTACTAATTTCCATGGAGCGGGTCGGCGGTTGAACGAAGAGAAGCAGAAAATACAACAGTTAAGCGAAGAATGTGCGGCGACCTTCACGAATACCTATACGACCTGGTATTACAACGTTCCAGCGGCTCCCCATATGGGTGGACCCTGGGAGCGTATGGTTAGAGCAGTGAAGACGGCAATGAAGGCGATTGCAGAGTATCCAAGACACCCGAGTGATGAAGTTTTAGAAACGGTATTGTTGGAAGCCGAGGGGATAGTAAACTCCCGTCCACTTACATACGTTCCTCTGGAAGACGCCAATCAAGAATCTCTAACACCGAACCACTTCCTGTTGTATGGGTCTACGGGCATCAAACAACCAGCGGTAGAACCCATAGGCAGCGGTGCTTGTCTCCGTGATAGCTGGGTGCTTGCGCAGAATATAGTCGATGGTTTTTGGAGCAGGTGGGTGACGGAGTATTTACCCATGCTAACAAGACGAACCAAGTGGTTTGAAAAGGTAAAACCACTCGAACCTGGGGATCTCGTGATGCTAGTTAATGAGACAATCCGGAGTTCTTGGGAACGAGGACGGATAATCAAGGTCAAGAGAGGTATTGATGGGCAGGTGCGGCAAGCAGTGGTTCAAACATCCCGAGGAGTCTTATCAAGGCCTGCTGTTAAGCTGGCTCTACTCGATGTGAAGATAGGAGGCAACGGTGAAAATGTAGTTAACCCGGCCGGTAGTGGGTCATCCCACGGGCGGGGGGATGTTGCCACACTTCCTGGGCACAACGATGTAGTGGAGATGACACCCAATACCGACTGTCCTACGGATATTTGACATGTGTCAGCAACAGATGAAATTTAAGAAGAAGAAATCTATCAGGGAAAAAGATCATAAAAAGATCAAACCATAGCGTTAGTGAAGATGTGAAAAAATGAATTAATTAAAATAATAAGTAAATTGATAAATAGTTAGTAAAGAAGATAGTGAGCTCGAATAATTACTGTATAATTCCTTAATCTGAGAAGAAAAAGAGTATTAATTGGTACGGAAACGTAAGAAAACGGCAATTAAACCAGTGCTTATAGTGTGCTTTACTTTTAGCTTATCATTGGAAAGTTGGATAACCTCAACAAAAATAAATTCTAGTTAGTCTAAGCAGCCAACACGGTAATTTAAACTACTAAAATTAGTACTCGAAGTGCTAAATTGTATATCATTACAGTTAGACAGTTAGATCGATGCTCATTAAACTTCACGGAGAAGAATTTGATGAAAACACCGAATAAGTAAGGTTACTTAGATTTCTTTCTATCGACATAAATTTAACAAACTCTTTAATAAAATTGCAGCTTGAAGCTGCCACAATTGGAGCTATCAAAACGGTGTTTTTACTACGTCAACAGTTACATTAGAATCAAACGTCTTGAAGATGTAAAATTTGACATCAGGACATATACCATAAACGAAGTGACAGACGACTTACTGGCGAAGAAATCCATTTAAATAATGTGGTTCACTGTAATAGAATTTTCTTGGAAGCTTGTGCGATCATCCACCAGATGGGTTAGTTTTTTTTGTTTTGAATTGAACAAAGTTGATTTTGTGTACAATGATTCTTTGACAGTGTGCAAAGAGTGCGTATCATTTTGTCATTTTTTTATGCATTTCAGTTTTGAGTAGAGTGAAAGAGATAGAACCAAAATATTCTAGTACATTTGGTGAAAATGCTAGTTCAATCCAATAGTAGTGTTGCCATGTGGTACAATCCAGTAGTAGTGGTGTTGCCATGTGGTACACTGAAAAATTGCAATAGCAGGTTAGTCACCAAAGTTTTCGAGCCGCTCCGTCTGTCACTTCGTTTGTGCACATACGTTGATATCAGAATTAAACCACAGACAAACAGACATAACTCTTGGAAGAAAATTCTTCAAAAAATATCTTCAAGCGTATTTTGTATGCGCACTAGCACCACAAACGAAGTGACAGACGGAGTGGCTCGAAAACTTTGGTGACTAAACTGCTATTTCAATTTTTCAGTGTACCACATGGCAACACCACTACTACTGGATTGTACCACATGGCAACACTACTACCATAGAGGTAACTCTAAGACCAGAATGTCCCGAAGAAACGAGCTCAAGTTTTTGGCTCAGCTCTGGCACTCTCTTTGGTCCCAAGCTAATCGATGCATCCCTCGAAACATAGGAAAATCCACGAACCCCTCATTTTATCTGTCAAATTTTCATAGCAAATCAAAACAAACATAGTGTAGCACTAGAGTTTCAACTAGAATGGGGTACGTTAATCGATTTGCTTGGGACCAATAGGCTAGTCAAGTAGTGAGCCAATTTAAAATCGTTAGTTTCGTATTGATTGTTGCTACTACTGGATTATACTAGCATTTTCACCAAATGTATTAGAATGTTTTGGTTCTATCTCTTTCATTCTACTCAAAACTGAAATGCATAAAAAAAATGACAAAATGATACACTCTTTGCACACTGTCAAAGAATCATTGTACACATAATCAACTTTGTTCAAATCAAAACAAAAAAACTAACCCATCTGGTGGATGATGGCACAAGCTTCCAAGAAAATTCTATTACAGTGAACCACATTATTTAAATGGATTTCTTCGCCAGTTAGTCGTCTGTCACTTCGTTTGTGCTAGCACCATCTATCATCAACATTCCCAAGCAATGTTTTGCAACCGGAGCATCCCTCGTGCATGTAATTTTTTCACTAGTTGCTTTTCCCTCGTTCTGTCAACGCGTCAGCTGCGTTGAATAAAAACAAAACAGATGGAAGTCAGTGATGTCGGTTCTATGAATTTTTCAGAAGATCTACACGGATAGAAATCTTCTTATACCTTTTGGCAAATTTCTATTGCTGATTATTCATAATATGTATAAGTCAACTAATAAGCAGACCTAGGGGGAGTAGAACTTGATATGAAGTAATATTTGGTGTAGAAATTGCTCATATTAGTAGTTATTATAGTTTTTAGTATAAATATTAATGATATTAACTGTCAAGTGGAAAGCTACAAAGTAAAAAAAAAATAACAGTGTAGCTTTAACGCATACACTCAATGACGTTTCACCGTTGTTGTTTATGTTACCTGCAGCTTTCTGTTTCATCATTTTTGCCTAGATTTTTGTTTTCGATAGCTCTGATCGTTTTCGCCTTCGGCTTTTTTGATGATAAAAACGGCACTCTCCAAATTGCAGGCTCATGGCGAATGTATTACGACCACGGAACCATCACTATGGGACTCCGTTTACACACTTAGATTTTTTTACAGTATACTGTAATTTTTTACCGAATATGGAACAGCTGAACATTCGGTAATCGATTCGGTAATTTTTTGGATTTACAATTCATTCGGTAAATTTGTCTTACCTCTTGAGCTGTCAAAAGTTACTGACCTGGACTGTGAATAATACTGAATGATTGGTAAAGTTTACAGTAGCGTTCAGTAATGTTTTAACCGAAATATCTGTAAATTATTTTCCATTGTGGTTATATAAATTGCAATTTAATCAGCAATAATTAACGAACTGTTTGTTCCATTAACATATATTTTATTGTATTCTCCCTGGTATTTTGAACAACACAGCAAAATTTGCGAAGCCAAGAAAAGGATTCTTCAGGTCCAGGTCCAGCAGGGAATCCAAACCAGGTTATCGCCGGCAACATGCAGTTGCGGGAAACATCAGGTCACCTTAAGTCCAAGATGACTGGAAGCGATGGCCTAGGATCGAAATTAAAGTAAAATAATCCTCCCCTCCATATATTCAGCAGACTATAGCAAAATACTTACTTTTCCAAAAAAAAACTCCACTTCGAAATAGCGGCAACGGATGTTTTTGACAGTATGACATTTACAAATCTGTTCCGTAATATTTACAAGAATCTGGTACTTTACTACCATTTGTTTTTGTAAAAAACTAGTTTTACAGTTCGCCACTTTTTTTTACAGTATAATAGAATTGCAGCCATTTACAGTTTAGATCAGTAATTTTTATTTACAGTTTTCGGTAATTTACGGAAAGTACGTAAATTCAGTATTATTTATTGCTGAAAGTTTGTAAAACGATACATTTTGCAAAGCTTTCGGTACAAAATACATTTTACAGAACGAATTCAGCAAAAAAAAGTACCGAATAGAATTTAAGAAATTTGGTGTGTACAGGAGCACCGTAGTCAGTCGATTCCCGTTCCATCGGAGGACTGAACATTGGATTGTAGACAATGAAGAACTCGTGAAAATTAATGATTATTTCCTGGAAACGGAAGTGCCCCAGATTATGTGCACTGAGATCAGCTAACAAAGAATACCAAATTTATCAGAACAAGGAGTGGATTTTGGTGGCCCTGGCCAGCAAGATCATCAAGGAATGACTTGACTCTCGTGTGAAATCCATGTTTTGAATGTCAAATGTGCACTTTAAACCAAAAATAGTTAAACAAAAAAAAAACAACTGTCAGACTAGGTGTAAGATTCGCAAATATCACACATATTAAAATATTTAATATTTCCACCATTGGTATTGATGCTGATACTTGGAGCCGTCCTTTCCCTAGGTTTGAAGCAAAATTATAACTTCACTGTCTGACGCTAAACTAACAAACTGACAGCTCGCTCCCATACAAAGTGACACCGAGGGGCGCTAATAAGGTGATTTCTGCAAATGTAATCGTGCTTATATAAAATAGTTCCAGTGTACCAAAATTGATGAAATTTTGGGTTTGGGTTCCATTTTTAATGCAGATTACGATTATGTATTTTCCTCAATACGCTTAAAGAACCCAATTACCGATCAAGCTAAATAGAAACCTCGGTAAAAACCCCTCGACATTACGTAACCGAAAATGGATTAAATTTTAATCCATCTTTGTTGAGTGTTGGCTAACCCAAATCTGCACGCTATTTCAAAACTACCCACATTTGGGTAGAATCCATCCAGATCGGTCAAAACTGAACCTACCCAAAAATGGGTAAGCTGTGTTGGGAGTTACAATTTGACAAATGAACAACATCGACATGAATCCGATTGACGTTGTTAATTTGTCAACTTGTCACTCCCAACATAAATTATCCATTCAGTGCCAACATTTCAAAGCGGGGTAATTGTATGTGTAAACAATGGCTTTAGCCGTCGATTTCTCGCGAATAAAAGCTCACTCATAAAAAATAATGACACCAGCAGGTGGTTTGCATCAAGTTAACCACCAAAAACCGAACCACAAAAAAATCGTGGCTGGTGGTGCGCCGTCTACATTTGAGGTTGAAAACAACAGCAAACAAAATTAGTGGCTGACACGGTGGGCGTAAACAAATAACTTTAAAAAATAAAGGAATGCATTGTTAGTCGTACAGTATCCCCCCCGCTTATCCGACATCACGATCTCTTATGGAACTATTTTTATACATTCACTAATAAACAAATACTAAAAACGAACAGCATCCCGGATGGTTATACTATCTCAGAAAGAGTTTGGATGATACCCCGAACACCTACATGCATGCCGTATCGAACGATAACGACTACGATGCGTAAACTTCGCAGTCTCCCTTGGTATGGTAGTAAAAAGAACCTTTTCCCCCGCAAAGATACCCAAAAAGCCTCCTGGAAATCACGCCTCACCATCAAAAATGTATACGAAGTTTTGTTTGCATATTTTTGTGAAAAATCTAAAAATACTATTCTGTCATTTGATTCAAGGATACTTCAGGCGGTTTTGTGCAAAATTTTACTTCTGTAGCTTGGGTTTAGGCTGACTTATAGCCGATTTACTGTATGCTGCCCAATGGGGAGAAAAATCGTCAAAAATGTATACGAAGTTTTATTTGCATATTTTTGTGAAAAATCAAAAATACTATTCTGGAGACTCGTGTCATTTGATTCAAGGATACTTCAGGCGATTGTGTGCAAAATTTCATTTCTGTAGCTTGGGTTTAGGCTGACTTATAGCCGATTTACTGTATGCTGCCCAATGGGGAGAAAAATCGTCAAAAATGTATACGAAGTTTTGTTTGCATATTTTTGTGAAAAATCTAAAAATACTATTCTGGAGACTGGTGTCATTTGATTCAAGGATACTTCAGGCGGTTTTGTGCAAAATTTCATTTCTGTAGCTTGGGTTTAGGCTGACTTATAGCCGATTTACTGTTACCTCTATGTAAGTACTTCTCTATCACTACTGTTTTGCGTACAATTTTGTTCTCATTGATGATTACTTTAAACTTAATCTTGAAGTACAACGATAACTCTTACGCTTCGTTAATTGTACTCAAACAGTAGTCTTGAGAGAGTTCATATTTTTGCGAACTTTTTATCTCGATTTTGAGTTGTTTCGTTTTCTTCACTATGAAAGTATCCAAAATCAAGTGTTGCGATTGCACTTGGATTTGGATGAAAAATCGCAGCGTGCGCCATATGCATTTTGCCTTTTTTGGCGCCTGGCGAAAGCAAAAAATCAATTTAGTGAATGTTGTTCGAAAAAATTTGATTAATTTAATAACGGACTATTAAATGTGGTAAGTTTACATCTCCCATACGGAAAGTTAAAAAAAAATACATACATATATTGAAATTTTTAATTCCTAGGATCTCAAGAGATATAGATGGTGTCCGGATCTGAAGATGGAAGTTTCCCGTGTACGTGGGCATGCGTAGCTAGTCCAGTATTCGCGTTAAGTATTCCGAACACATTTGCCAGCGTGATCGGCGAGGGAATGCTGAAGATTGGGAGCATCTCACATGCTAAGAGAGCTAAGAGTAGGTGGATAGTTGATTGAATTTTGCAGTACAAACATCTAAAGTTAAACTCATTTCTAGATTCTAACACTGGACTGGTGCCCCGACTGATGCAAGCTTAATACAACGGCCTATTGGATTTATCGGAATATGGAAAGTACATCGAGTTTGCAGCAAAGAAGTGTGAAATATGCAGCAACAGGGAGTACCATTCTCACCAAGGTTTTGTTTTAATAATTTTAAATTGTATGAGTGTTTATAAAAATAAATTGAACTAGTATGACTGATTTGCAATGGTTAATTTAAACGTTGAAGAAAAAACGAACAATCCAATTTTTATTCAATATTTTCTAATTCAATACTCGATTTTAAGTAATTTTTATCCAACATTCGCTCTTCATGAAACAGTTACATTTCACTCAACATGAAGTTTTTGCAAAATACTCAAAATTGAATACTTCGCAAAGAACTCAATTTTGACTGGTTGCACTTAGTTGTCAAGATGAGTACAAAAGACTTAATTTTGAGTTGTTTCGTCTTTCCGTGTAATAGAAACATTACGTCGTCTGTGGTATTCGGTCTATTCGGTACTATCAACAATCAATACGAAACTAACGATTTTAAATTGGCTCACCACTTTAGTAGCCTATTGGTCCCAAGCAAACGATTAACGTACCCTATTCTAGTTGAAATTCTATTACTACACTATGTTTGTTTTGATTCGCTATAAAAGTTTGACAGATAACATCAGGGGTGTGTGGATTCATGCAGAACATGCAGGGGTGAGTGAAATAGCTTGGGACTGCTTGGGACCGTTGTTCTGGTACTGAGTGAGCCAAAAATAATAATGATTTTCTTCGCGACCCAGTGGTCTTAGAGTCAAGGTTGCAAAGACTCATTTCAGCTAAAATAATGTTTTTCGGAATAATAAAACCAAAAGATGGTATGATGGCATGTTTTACTTGTAACTTACAAGAAGAGGTTACAAAGTATGCGTTGGAAACATAAAACCTGTAAATTTTGCTTTATATGAGTCACTATCAGCGATTTGCTGATCGCTGAGTGAGTGAGTGAGTGAGTGAGTGAGTTTGTGAAAAATCGCTGATTGTGACTCTCATGAAGTGAAATAAACAGGTTTAATATGTCAAACACATGCTTTGCAACCTCTTCTTGTATCCTACCAATTCAAAATTTGATCATGGCATCTAATTATTTCATAATTTAGAAAAACATTGTTTTAGCTGAAATAAGTCTTTGCAACCTTGCTTAGAGTTACCTCTATGGTACTATTTTTTCTGAATAGTTTCTGTAAAATATATTTTGTACCGAAAGGTTTGCAAAATATATCGTTTTACAAACTTTCAGCAATAAATAATACTGAATTTACGTACTCTCCGAAAATTACCGAAAACTGTAAATAAAAATTACTGATCTAAACTGTAAATGGCTGCAATTCTATTATACTGTAAAAAAAAGTGGCGAACGTACTGTAAAACTAGTCTTTTACAAAAACAAATGGTAGTAAAGCACCAGATTCTTGTAAATATTACAAAACAGATTTGTAAATGTCATACTGTCAAAAACATCCTTTGTCGGTATTTCGAGTGGAGTGTTGTTTCGAAAAGTAAGCATTTTGCTATAGTCTGCTGAACATATGGAGAGGAGAATTATTTTACTTTAAATTCGATCCTTGGACTTAAGGTGACCTGATGTTTCCCTCAACTGCATGTTGCCGTCGATAACCTGGTTTAGATTCCCTGGATCTGGACCTGAAGAATCCTTTTCTTGGCGTCGCAAATTTTGCTGTGTTGTTCAAAATACCAGGGAAAATGCAATAACATATATTTTAATGGAACAAACAGTTTGTTAATTAAAGCTGATTAAATTGCAATTTATATAACCACAATGGAAAATAATTTACAGATATTTCGGTTAAAACATTACTGAACGCTATTGTAAACTTTACCAATCATTCAGTATTATTCACAGTCCAGGTCAGTAACTTTTGACAGCTCAAGAGGTAAGACAAATTTACCTAATGAATTGTAAATCCAAAAAATTACCAAATCGATTACCGAATGTTCAGCTGTTCCATATTCGGTAAAAAATTACAGTATACTGTAAAAAAAACTTAGTGTGTAGTGAAAACTTAGATGATTTTCCATTAGTTTCTAGATGTCTGTTCCCACCCATTACATATCACCAGTTTTTCACCATGAAATATATCAGACAATATTCATATACATCTTATCTATCGCTAACCACGGTCGAACCAAAGTATTATCAAGTACTAAGTATGTGAAATTACGATAGAAGTCATTCCATATCGCAGTCATAGTTTTTAAGTGATAATCCAATGGAATCTATTAATCATCGAATAGAAATTGTAATGTAGGAAACATCAGCAGACATCTTCAAAACATTAAATTTTTAATGTGTATTGCCGTACCCTTAATGTATTCAGGCTTCAAAGTGACGTCCAAGTACATAAAAATACATTAGCCTCAAACGTTACATTAGAATCAAACGTCTTGAAGATGTAAAATTTGACATCAGGACACATACCATAAACGAAGTGACAGACGACTTACTGGCGAAGAAATCCATTTAAATAATGTGGTTCACTGTAATAGAATTTTCTTGGAAGCTTGTGCGATCATCCACCAGATGGGTTAGTTTTTTTTGTTTTGAATTGAACAAAGTTGATTTTGTGTACAATGATTCTTTGACAGTGTGCAAAGAGTGCGTATCATTTTGTCATTTTTTTATGCATTTCAGTTTTGAGTAGAGTGAAAGAGATAGAACCAAAATATTCTAGTACATTTGGTGAAAATGCTAGTTCAATCCAATAGTAGTGTTGCCATGTGGTACAATCCAGTAGTAGTGGTGTTGCCATGTGGTACACTGAAAAATTGCAATAGCAGGTTAGTCACCAAAGTTTTCGAGCCGCTCCGTCTGTCACTTCGTTTGTGCACATACGTTGATATCAGAATTAAACCACAGACAAACAGACATAACTCTTGGAAGAAAATTCTTCAAAAAATATCTTCAAGCGTATTTTGTATGCGCACTAGCACCACAAACGAAGTGACAGACGGAGTGGCTCGAAAACTTTGGTGACTAAACTGCTATTTCAATTTTTCAGTGTACCACATGGCAACACCACTACTACTGGATTGTACCACATGGCAACACTACTACCATAGAGGTAACTCTAAGACCAGAATGTCCCGAAGAAACGAGCTCAAGTTTTTGGCTCAGCTCTGGCACTCTCTTTGGTCCCAAGCTAATCGATGCATCCCTCGAAACATAGGAAAATCCACGAACCCCTCATTTTATCTGTCAAATTTTCATAGCAAATCAAAACAAACATAGTGTAGCACTAGAGTTTCAACTAGAATGGGGTACGTTAATCGATTTGCTTGGGACCAATAGGCTAGTCAAGTAGTGAGCCAATTTAAAATCGTTAGTTTCGTATTGATTGTTGCTACTACTGGATTATACTAGCATTTTCACCAAATGTATTAGAATGTTTTGGTTCTATCTCTTTCATTCTACTCAAAACTGAAATGCATAAAAAAAATGACAAAATGATACACTCTTTGCACACTGTCAAAGAATCATTGTACACATAATCAACTTTGTTCAAATCAAAACAAAAAAACTAACCCATCTGGTGGATGATGGCACAAGCTTCCAAGAAAATTCTATTACAGTGAACCACATTATTTAAATGGATTTCTTCGCCAGTTAGTCGTCTGTCACTTCGTTTGTGCTAGCACCATCTATCATCAACATTCCCAAGCAATGTTTTGCAACCGGAGCATCCCTCGTGCATGTAATTTTTTCACTAGTTGCTTTTCCCTCGTTCTGTCAACGCGTCAGCTGCGTTGAATAAAAACAAAACTAATATTTCCACCATTGGTATTGATGCTGATACTTGGAGCCGTCCTTTCCCTAGGTTTGAAGCAAAATTATAACTTCACTGTCTGACGCTAAACTAACAAACTGACAGCTCGCTCCCATACAAAGTGACACCGAGGGGCGCTAATAAGGTGATTTCTGCAAATGTAATCGTGCTTATATAAAATAGTTCCAGTGTACCAAAATTGATGAAATTTTGGGTTTGGGTTCCATTTTTAATGCAGATTACGATTATGTATTTTCCTCAATACGCTTAAAGAACCCAATTACCGATCAAGCTAAATAGAAACCTCGGTAAAAACCCCTCGACATTACGTAACCGAAAATGGATTAAATTTTAATCCATCTTTGTTGAGTGTTGGCTAACCCAAATCTGCACGCTATTTCAAAACTACCCACATTTGGGTAGAATCCATCCAGATCGGTCAAAACTGAACCTACCCAAAAATGGGTAAGCTGTGTTGGGAGTTACAATTTGACAAATGAACAACATCGACATGAATCCGATTGGAAGATTGCCGTAAAAGCTCGACGCAGATGTCGCCACTGCATGATGATGATAATGTTGACAGACTGCATATAAAATTCGTGAAAATTTGCATTAAATCATAATTTTCATCAAGCCTGCGTGAAATCCTTCCAATATAACATTCGAATTGAAGAAGAAAATGTTTTTACGATCAGACTCATGTGCATCTTTGACTTTTCCAGATGAACTTTCATAAGATATATTCATTTCATTTCACGGCTCCATCAATGCTGCATCGTACGTATGATGTAAACAGAAGTAAATTGCTAAATTACTCAAAATAAAGATGATTTGTCATCTTGTTAACACTTTATAAACCATCGAGCACCATTTTATAGTATGATGCGTGTTGAGTAAATCAAGTTCCATTGCGTTTTCCGTCGAAAATTGTGAGTATCAATATGTTTACCTAAAAAAGGCCAAAATGAACATTTATTGAAAATTGGCGTCCTATACAACCATTTCTACATTATCACCAGCATGATACAATCTTTCCTAAGTAAATTCACTTAATTTCCACTTTCATCCTAGTGGAAATCGCACAAATTCACCATTTTCCGAAAAATGCAGCTGCACAGGAGGTAGCCTCTACCTGTGGGTGTAAACTTGTTGTGCCTAATTTTCCATGAAAACATCTCCGATCCATACCGAAATAATAACAGTTAGTTTGCAAACACGTTTTCTTACACGATTCAAGCAAAAGTTTCCACCGGAAATTATTAGTTTTTTATTTATGTACAGATTTGCCCCCAAAATCGTCTGTTTTACTTGGAGAATTTGGAAACTATCCTCCTTCTAGTAGTTCTCACTTCGAAATGTAGGTGGCGAAAGCTTGGAAAAGTTTCACTGCAAGACGCCAATTGACGTTGTTAATTTGTCAACTTGTCACTCCCAACATAAATTATCCATTCAGTGCCAACATTTCAAAGCGGGGTAATTGTATGTGTAAACAATGGCTTTAGCCGTCGATTTCTCGCGAATAAAAGCTCACTCATAAAAAATAATGACACCAGCAGGTGGTTTGCATCAAGTTAACCACCAAAAACCGAACCACAAAAAAATCGTGGCTGGTGGTGCGCCGTCTACATTTGAGATTGAAAACAACAGCAAACAAAATTAGTGGCTGACACGGTGGGCGTAAACAAATAACTTTAAAAAATAAAGGAATGCATTGTTAGTCGTACAGTATCCCCCCCGCTTATCCGACATCACGATCTCTTATGGAACTATTTTTATACATTCACTAATAAACAAATACTAAAAACGAACAGCATCCCGGATGGTTATACTATCTCAGAAAGAGTTTGGATGATACCCCGAACACCTACATGCATGCCGTATCGAACGATAACGACTACGATGCGTAAACTTCGCAGTCTCCCTTGGTATGGTAGTAAAAAGAACCTTTTCCCCCGCAAAGATACCCAAAAAGCCTCCTGGAAATCACGCCTCACCATCAAAAATGTATACGAAGTTTTGTTTGCATATTTTTGTGAAAAATCTAAAAATACTATTCTGTCATTTGATTCAAGGATACTTCAGGCGGTTTTGTGCAAAATTTTACTTCTGTAGCTTGGGTTTAGGCTGACTTATAGCCGATTTACTGTATGCTGCCCAATGGGGAGAAAAATCGTCAAAAATGTATACGAAGTTTTATTTGCATATTTTTGTGAAAAATCAAAAATACTATTCTGGAGACTCGTGTCATTTGATTCAAGGATACTTCAGGCGATTGTGTGCAAAATTTCATTTCTGTAGCTTGGGTTTAGGCTGACTTATAGCCGATTTACTGTATGCTGCCCAATGGGGAGAAAAATCGTCAAAAATGTATACGAAGTTTTGTTTGCATATTTTTGTGAAAAATCTAAAAATACTATTCTGGAGACTGGTGTCATTTGATTCAAGGATACTTCAGGCGGTTTTGTGCAAAATTTCATTTCTGTAGCTTGGGTTTAGGCTGACTTATAGCCGATTTACTGTATGCTGCCCAATGGGGAGAAAAATCGTCAAAAATGTATACGAAGTTATATTTGCATATTTTTGTGAAAAATCAAAAATACTATTCTGGAGACTCGTGTCATTTGATTCAAGGATACTTCAGGCGATTGTGTGCAAAATTTCATTTCTGTAGCTTGGGTTTAGGCT
The DNA here is from genome assembly GCF_037179485.1 of Ochlerotatus camptorhynchus. Lineage (NCBI taxonomy): Eukaryota > Metazoa > Arthropoda > Insecta > Diptera > Culicidae > Ochlerotatus > Ochlerotatus camptorhynchus. Next base: position 90,369 of record NW_027040742.1, read on the forward strand.
GACTTATAGCCGATTTACTGTATGCTGCCCAATGGGGAGAAAAATCGTCAAAAATGTATACGAAGTTATATTTGCATATTTTTGTGAAAAATCAAAAATACTATTCTGGAGACTCGTGTCATTTGATTCAAGGATACTTCAGGCGATTGTGTGCAAAATTTCATTTCTGTAGCTTGGGTTTAGGCTGACTTATAGCCGATTTACTGTATGCTGCCCAATGGGGAGAAAAATCGTCAAAAATGTATACGAAGTTTTATTTGCATATTTTTGTGAAAAATCAAAAATACTATTCTGGAGACTCGTGTCATTTGATTCAAGGATACTTCAGGCGATTGTGTGCAAAATTTCATTTCTGTAGCTTGGGTTTAGGCTGACTTATAGCCGATTTACTGTATGCTGCCCAATGGGGAGAAAAATCGTCAAAAATGTATACGAAGTTTTGTTTGCATATTTTTGTGAAAAATCTAAAAATACTATTCTGGAGACTGGTGTCATTTGATTCAAGGATACTTCAGGCGGTTTTGTGCAAAATTTCATTTCTGTAGCTTGGGTTTAGGCTGACTTATAGCCGATTTACTGTATGCTGCCCAATGGGGAGAAAAATCGTCAAAAATGTATACGAAGTTATATTTGCATATTTTTGTGAAAAATCAAAAATACTATTCTGGAGACTCGTGTCATTTGATTCAAGGATACTTCAGGCGATTGTGTGCAAAATTTCATTTCTGTAGCTTGGGTTTAGGCTGACTTATAGCCGATTTACTGTATGCTGCCCAATGGGGAGAAAAATCGTCAAAAATGTATACGAAGTTATATTTGCATATTTTTGTGAAAAATCAAAAATACTATTCTGGAGACTCGTGTCATTTGATTCAAGGATACTTCAGGCGATTGTGTGCAAAATTTCATTTCTGTAGCTTGGGTTTAGGCTGACTTATAGCCGATTTACTGTATGCTGCCCAATGGGGAGAAAAATCGTCAAAAATGTATACGAAGTTTTGTTTGCATATTTTTGTGAAAAATCAAAAATACTATTCTGGAGACTGGTGTCATTTGATTCAAGGATACTTCAGGCGATTGTGTGCAAAATTTCATTTCTGTAGCTTGGGTTTAGGCTGACTTATAGCCGATTTACTGTATGCTGCCCAATGGGGAGAAAAATCGTCAAAAAATGTATACGAAGTTTTGTTTGCATATTTTTGTGAAAAATCAAAAATACTATTCTGGAGACTGGTGTCATTTGATTCAAGGATACTTCAGGCGATTGTGCCCCGGATTAATTCCGGTGTAATATGAACGTCATGTACCAGAAAGAGATTATTCTGAAAGACATGGGAACCTTTTGCTGTTGCTCATTCGATTCGTTCGATATTCTATCATTATATACCCAATCTCATAGTGAATTTTGTGTTGTTCTTTTCGTCCGCTAAGTTTTTGGGTGTGTGACGATGACAACGCTTAATAAGAGCATAATTAGATGTGACGAAACCATGCGACCATACTATCACCCATATTCTCGTTTTTGTTCGAAGAGTATTTAAACGAGAATATGGTTGTATTGCTCAGACCTAGATCTCTTAGCTTCCCAGCAGAACATATTTATTACAGTAGAGAATAAATCATAAAGGCTAGTTAGCTGGATACAGTTGAAGCTACATAACCAGAATGATTTAAATTAATGGGTTTAGTTTTCTGTATTTTCCTATGTATAATCAAAACAAACAATACTTTATGTTCAATGTGATTTCATAATTTCATCACTTTTTAAAAATAAATATCCTGGTAATTGATTCAAAAATAAAAAGGGCTAAAAACTTCCAGCATGAAACGAATCACGATCATTATCATTCAGCGCCCCGTAGATCGACAAACTTTACTTGCTGCATTTGCTCGCAAATTTTTGCGCTCCTGATAATTGATGGAGTTCCTGTTGACTAAATGCAGCATTCTCGATCAGCGTGAAATCAGAATATTCTGCAACACATTGTCAAGGCTTCAGTTTCTTGATGCTTAAAAAGATATACGTAGCCTGCTAGGTAGGTCAATGGTAGTTAACATTTGGTCACTTTTTTCGTCCACCTGGTCACTAAAGTCACTATTTTTACTAGATACAAAATCATTAAAAACAGTCCTTTGTGTTCTGTCAGAAAAATAGCTTTTAAACCATTTGTATGCAGAACCCGAAATTCCAAAGCGCTTGATTGTTCTCAACAATAAGGGCCTAGAAATTGTCTCAAAAGCGCGTTTTAGATCCAAAAACACAGCAACAATCGTATCTTTATGCTCCAATTTTTCTTTCCATTTAGCTAACACTAAGTTTAACGCGGTTTCACAAGAATGATCTTCCCGGTATCCCGATTGTTCCGGTATCAACAAACAGTTACTTTTTAAATATTCTAACAGCTGGCCTTTTACAACAAGTTCTAAAATTTTCTCTAATGAGTGCAACATGTTGATGGGACGAAACTCTTCAGCTTTAATCGTCCCAGCAACTTTTTGTATAGGAACAACTAAAGATTCCTTCCAAATACGCGGCACGTGCCCAGATTGCAATGATTGATTAATAAGGTTCAGCAGAGTGTGTTGAATGACATGAAAGCAATCTTGAATAACTCTAGCATTAACATTATCTACTCCAGCCGTTTTTCCTAATGAAAAGCAAATATTTTTAAGTTCATCTAATGTAATTGGATGAAAACCATCAAATCTACAGTTACTATTAATCGGCTGTTTTATTTCGTCCGGTTCATTGACTAGTTCAATAGATTGATTAATCAGTGAAACGCTCTCCACGAAATAGTCATTAAACTTAGAAGCAATTACTGGTTCTGACTGTTCTAATATGCCATCAAAAGTTATGGACCGCGATTTACAATTACTAGGCTTCATCAAAGATTTCAAAATTTTCCATGACTCTTTGCTGTTGTTTTGATGCTGATCAATTTTCCTCTGAATATATTCACTGTCAAAAAAACAAACCAATGCTTTCAAAAGAGAAGCAACATTTACAAGGTTGTTACTTTAATTTAAACTAGCAATTATGCATTGAAAATCTACTCCTCGCCATTACCATTTGCTATTGGCTTGATGCGACACACCGATCACAGTAAAGGCACGTAAAGGATAAATAATTGGTGAAGATAACATTTTATCCTTAGCTTTATGCTAAATTGTATGCTCAAAATTAACGAGGAGCCACACATGACAGCTTCACAATAACAGCCGGGGTACTTACCTTACCACCACGCTGAAAATGTATCGCGTTTGCCACTGACACGATAACAACGGAAAGCAAACCCTAATAAAAATTGTATGGTTAATTTGCTTAACGACGTGTTCTGGGTATCATCCAAACCATTTGTGGAATAGTTCAATGATTTGGGTTATCGTTCGTTTATGGTTATTTTTTATTAGGGAAGCTGAGTTTAAAAACTAACGGCGGGTTACTGCGCTTGAGTAGGAACGATGTTTTTCAAACGCTGAAGCAAGCGATGTTCGAATGTAAACATTGCACTCATGCTGGGGTGCACACACAAAATCACGGCCTCCCTGTTTGGTAATTTTTTACTAGGTTTTTACAGCTAAAAAGTCAGTAAATTTAAAAAAAAAATTGTGAAAAATTGTATAGAACAGATTTTTTTCTTGAAATTTGCACAAACTGCGTTCTTATTACATTTATTTGATGATAAAAATAAAATATGTTAAAAATTTTAGTTTCATTACGTGTGACCGTTATTTTCAGCTGTTTGAAAACCCAGTAAAAAATTACTGACCCAGTAAAATAATCTGTGCAAGTGCAAGTTTATTTGCCTGAGTGCATCACGGAACCGAATTTCGTTCATATAAATAAAAAATATAAAGGTTTATTCTATAGAAATATGAATAATACTTCAAAATAAATTGAAAACATGTTTTCAACAAAAATATAGATATTTGAATTAAAGTCAAAACTTGTTTATTTCAACAATATAGAATTTGGGCAAACGATTTTTAACGTGTCCTACGTTTTTTTTTCCTTGTTTACATTCGAAAAAAAATTGCAGCAGCTCTGCCATTCAACCGAAAGCGGCCCGCAAGCGACAAAACCGTCATGGATTCGGAAACCCACCTATGTAAGTGTCTTAACAATGTGCCAGCTCGATAAAACCGGAGGAACCCCACAGTATCGCGTCGACGTCACTCTGTCGTTTCTGATGCCGATCTCTGTATCATCCTCCTCCACAACTGACGTTGGAAGAAAAACGAAAATCCGAAATGGATTTTTAATCTATTCCGGATCCTCCAGCCCACCCCCTCCTCCAACACCAAAAGTAGAAAGGGCCGGTATGAGGACTAGCGTTAGAAACGACAAAACGACGCTAATATCACAAAGTTTTGCTGATTTTACTGAACTGGAACCTTCGGACACTCACCCCGACGGGTCCCCGCATCTCGGACCAGGATCCCAATATCCACAGCCCACCTTTAATCGCACCCGAAAAAGAGCAGGAGTTTAGATGCCCTGTCTGCAGATCGTTTTTTTTTTATCTCTTTGCAATCCATTTTTTGCTTTATCTTGGATTCAAATACTAATAGGTATAATTTAAAATGAAGTATGTTTCTTTCAAATATGAGAAGTTGTTTAAAATAAACATATTAAGTCGCATATTTATTTTTGTTCGCATAGTTGTCAAACCAAACAAAAATATTCACGTTTATTTTCAACACGAATATTTTTTAAAATAAAAGTAAAATTATTTTTATTTTAAACATTATTATCACATGCCTTCAAACATGGAATACGTTTGAAATAAACCTTGCTTATTTTTGTGGCCAGAACAAACTGAGTTTACGTTTAAATTTACCTCAAATATTTTCGTTCCAACGATAATTTTTTCTGCGTTATGCGTGAACATAGAGGGGGTTATTCCGATAGTCGAAGTGACTTTTGTCACTGGTGAAGTTGTTAAAAATGATTTTGTGAGTGGGTATATTAGGGCTTGTTCAAATATTACCTAACACAAAAAATCGTGTTTTTGAGTAAAACGCTGTCCAGACTGGAGAATTATAACATGTTATAACGGTTGTCAAATAATTGGAACACAGAAACCACCATCAAGACAGCGCTATAACATGTTATAGCTCTGTAGTCTGAACAAGGCATAACCCTCACCTCCTCATAATGCTACTTCCTATACCTAATACATGGCGGGTAACGCGTTGCCAAACTACCCCCACCCCCTCTTGCGTTACGTAAAGTTTGAACTGACCCTTACGTGACGTTAGAACGTTTTGCACTACTCAACTACATCTACTCAACAACTCCTTACCAAAACGTTATGAGCTACTCAAATAAGATTTTCTTGATCAATTCTTATAAGAAATTCGCACTTTCCAAATATGCAATCATAATTGGGGGTTAATTTTCAATTGAATCAATTGATTAAAATACAGGTCGAAAGAAAACCGTTAACGTATCGTACCGTATTGTATCGTCACGTAGAATGTGTCATAAGAGATCGTGTTGTCGGATTATCGATTCATCGGTTTAATTAGCGAGGGGATACTGTAAATCATATCACCTCCTTTCAAAATGTTTTTTTTTTACATAATCTGACGGGCCCACCGTGCAATAAGTTAGCCACCAATTTTTAATGTTGTTTTCTACTTTGAAATGTAGGTGGCGCGTCACCAACCACCATTTTTTTTTTGGTGGCTAACTTAACGGAAGTCAGCAGGTGGAGGAATGTTTCCTCTACCAGCTAGCATTGTAATTTTGGAGAAGTAAGATTTTATTCGCACGAAATTGACGGCTAAAGTAATTGTTTACAAAAGCAATTACGCCCCTTTGAAATGTTGGCACTGCTTTTTTGGGTAGGTTCAGTACTGACAGATCTGAGTGGATTCTACCCAAATTTGGGTGGACTGGAAATAGCGTGTACATAAATTGATTTCTTAAATTTGGGGAAAGATTCTCAGCGTGTAAATTCTTATTGGATTTGGTGTATTTACCGTTAGTTCGGTTAATAGCTCCAAGAGAGGTAGTTCTAAGCTGTGACGTTACTCGACCTGTGTTTTGCTTTTGGTGAGAGTGATGGCCACAGTTTCACTGGTATACAACTTCGAGCATAAAGATGCTTACTATTTATAGGTTATCGACCAAACTGAAGAAACATTCGTTTGATCTGTGCACAAAATTATCCAAATTAGTAACGTTACGGGAAACTCACGTGAGCAGAGTGATGCATCAGGCCACGACAAATGGCCATCTTGGAAGCGACGAAGCTAACCAGGGAAACAAGTACGGAGACTATGTGAAATTTTTGGAGCTGGTTGGAAACCTTAAGGTAATAATTCCGTAACTAACCTATTTTTTTTTCTTAATGTAATCTCTAGTAATAAGTTTTGATTATAATTATTCAAATAGATCATTTTGCTCAGTTACGTAATCAAGTGGTATTCATTTTATTATCGCGAATAAATTTTGCCAACTGACTATATAACTTTGAGTTGTGCATATGTATGTAACCTTGAAATTTATACGTCACGTTTATGAACAGCTGTTGCTGACGCTGACAGTATCAGATGATTTCATATTTGCAGCTTTTTAATGGTAAGCGATAGAATGTAATTAATTTATTCCTTCATTTGCAGCACATCAAGCGAACCGGATGGGTGCTACGTAATGTAAAAGACTGTGAGACTATTTCGGGCCATATGTACCGGATGGGAATGATGTCTTTCCTGCTCGATGGTAGCCAGGGTCTGGACAGGGTACATGTTATGGAATTGGGTATGGTTAAGATTATGCGATGTAGACAGTATTTTTTTTTTCAAAATGTTTGATCAATAATCTATTATTTCAGCTCTGGTACATGACCTTGCCGAGAGCATCGTTGGTGACATAACGCCCTATTGTGGAATCTCCAGAGAAGAAAAATTACTGCGAGAGTTTTCGGCGATGTCGGAAATTGCGGAACTGCTTGGTCCAAGCAAGGAAAAGTTGCTGGAGCTGTTCAATGTAAGTACTAATGAATATCGATCATTGATTTTGTATCAACCTATTACCTCGAACCCGAAAATGATTACCCGGATTTTTAAAAGATACATGGGTTTACAAACTAAGGTTGCCGCCAGAGTAGACACGACACGCGACCAATTCAATTATTACCGTGTAACCGTAAAATCCCATTAATTTGTATGGCTAAAATTGCAAAATTGGTGGTCATGTACACGCTTTCTCAAAACTGCCAAATTTGGATAGAATTCTCCAAGATCGATCTAAACTAACCCTACCCAAAAATGCGTAAAGTGAGATGGGAGTGACTAGAGACTAGACTAGAGACAATTTTATCAACTTGTCACTCCCAACATAGTTTACGCATTTTTGGGTAGGTTTAGTTTCGATCGATCTGGGTGGATTCTACATACATTTTAATAGTTTTGAAAAAGTCTGTAGAATTTGTATACCTACATGGTACCCATACTGCCTGCAGTCGCGTCTCATATAGATTTTCGTCAATTTTGAGTAAACGCTATCAATTGGCTTCTACTTTCATATAATGTGATAATACTATCCAAGAAGCCATCAAGCAGGTTAATAACCCGATAAGAGCCCTTTTGCAATATAACGCTGATATACGGCGTTAAATTTTTAAGTTAGAATTGATAGACAACATGAAGGCAGTATGTCCTATCAAGCAATACATAAAGTAATTCATGCGTTTTGAAGCAGTACTGAAGGTAATTAAATTAATAATCCTTACTTAATGTAATTAACAGTTTTGAAAATGTAATAATGCACTTTAATTACGAAATTCCGACTGTAATTAATCGACTTAAAAAGTAGTTAATGTTCTGCACTGTGTAATTAGTTCAGTGGATCTCAAGCTCTGTTTTTGAAAAGCTGTTACAGCTACAGTAACTTTGTTCGATTGTCATATTTTAAGTTTAATTTCGCGTATTTCCCAATCATTTCGGCCATAAATTCGCAATGCAAAAATAAAATCAAGCTGAGGTTGTTGTATCAGAGACCCAAGCACCACGTACGACCCGTGGGCCGCACTTTGGCCTTTGGCCATCACTGATGTAATTAATGTAATTGTTTATTGTTTATTGTTTATTGAAAAATTCAACTGACAATTATTGTCTAAATGAATAAAACTTAAACGAAATAGTTACGGTCAACGGTACGGAAAAGGCCAAGTAGCCGATGACGAAACACGTCAGCTGATACATTGAAGTCGAACATATCAAAAAGTTGTTGAATTGCCGGCTGATTGGTCGAATTGGCTCGTGTTGTGTATAATTCCGGCTTCGTGGTTCCAAAAACAGAAAGTCGCGTTGACGAAGAGACCTCTCAGGGGCATACATATTTAGCTGTGACAGCAGTGTTGGACAGTCAATGTCACTCGTAAGCAGCTTTCCAGCGAACATAGCTTGAGCGACCGTCCGTCTCACCCCTAATGGCTCGATTCCCAGGAGACGGCAACGCTCCTCGTACGGTGGCAAGTTCGTTGGGTCACGCCAGTTGAGGAAACGAAGAGCATATCTCACAAACTTGCGTTCAAGGGATTCAATTATATAGTGATAGAGCTAGCATGGAAAGGGCACCAAACAACTGAACTTGACTCCAATAAGGACCGCACAAGCGAGCAGTAAAGTGACCTGAGGCATAGCGGGTCACGAAACTCGTCGGCAATTTTGAAAATAAAGCCCAATTGTCGATTAGCTCTGGAGATGATGTTATTGTAGTGGATTCTGAAAGTGAGTCTGCAGTCCAAGGTAACGCCGAGATCCTTTATGTGCTCTACACGAGCAAGACAGCGTCCGACAGCAGTAAATGGAATTAATTTAATTACAGTCCTTCGCGTGCGTCGGAGTTAAGGATTGTGTGCCTCTAGAGTTTCGGCTGTAACGACAATATTTCTTTAACTCGATGGTATTCAATATCGAGTTGTAGAGAGGTCACTGTAATCGCATGTCAGTCCAATTTTGAAATTCCGTCATCCAGTAAGTCCAGTTACTGTACTGCTTTTTTACTAACGATATTTTTAGTAGATATAACAAAACATTTCCTTGATTTGTTTTCCATGCTGAGCACCAATGTTACCGACGCCAGGGAGGCAGGCTCCCACACCTGGACCCTATCTATCGACTCAGAACATCCCGGCGGCGCCGACTGGGATTGAACCCAGGCCTGCTGGGGTGAGAGGTAATCACGCTTACCACTACACCACCGGCGCCGCTATATAACAAAACATGCAAACTTTATTGTAACTTATTTTAAGAGGCAACTAACCATCACTCGATTTGCTTTTGCTTCTTCTGCTTGTAGTCCTAAATCATCACTTTTTAAAAGTATTGGTAAAATTCGTTGGTAGCGTGCGTTGCCGTGCCAAAATAGTCAATAATTCATCATAAATATCAACTGGTATGGTGAGCAAAATCTCTTTTGTTAATAACTCGCTTAGATTAACATTTCTCGGTGCGTGTGCTGTTGCTTTTGATAGCCAATACAACCTGTTATAGCACTACATTGAAAAAAAAATCAAATAGGGTAACCAACTTGAATTGGACCCCTACATATTTTGGACCCTTTTCATATATTTTCCTCGCTTACTGTCTAGTTTCTTCAAATTCATCTGGGTTGATGTTGTAATTACATTCTTTCAATTACTTGCTATGTCTCAAGATCATTAGTTCACCTCAAATTGCTTACAATTGCTCAATTTATGCAGTTTTAGAAAATGTTATCGAAAAAGTTTCATGTTTCGACGTTTGTCAAGAGGAATCGGCGTTAGTGTACTTGTTTTAAATTTGGTCTAAAATATACAATTCAATGATTTTTTTTATCAAATCAGTTTATCTGACTTTGGAAGATGTATTTCACGTGTTTATAAAGATTTCACCTTAAGATTTTACTTAAAAAGTATTAAATAAAAAGTGTCCAAAAAAGATCGTAAAAAAATGTTACCAACTTATTTTGGACACTTATCAAATGAGAATCATCAAAAGAGCGACAAAAAAAAATTCCGGTTGGTCGATCGTGCTATTATCTCAGATTTCTTATTAAATTGTTTTTAAATATATTTCTTGTTTATCAGGCGATTCAAAATGGGAAAAACGGCAAAACACGTACACGCTAATATCAGATAACCCAAATGTAGGTTTACTTTACCCAAATTAGGCGTAAACTGCACAAACTCAGATATAGGTAAATTTTTTAACCCAAATATGGGTAAATTTAAGTCAAATTTGCTTAAAAATAAATCATTTATGGTTCATAAGAACCCATATTTGGGTTAAAAAAAATTACCCATATGTGAGTTTGTGCAATTTACGGCCAATCTCGGTAATCTCTTTGTAGCGTCTAGGTAAACTGATCTTAGCGTGTAGAGTGGTCCACTCTGAGTTTTCCTAGTTTTCCTAGTTCCTAGTTTTCCACAAAAGTTTTCCTATCTCCCAAACGCATTTAACTAAGGGGCTGTTCATAAACTACGTAGACGCTTTAGGGGGGTGGGAGCGCTTGGCAGATGTCTACGGTCCATACAATTTTTTAAATTTTGTGTTTGAGACTGTCTTCTACGGTGGAGTAGTATACATGAACATGTGAAGTTCTCGCATGTGATATATCTCGAAATCCTGACCAGATAGAAAGTTACTGTCTTCGAAAAAGTTGTTCAGGAGTTCAAAGCCTATAGTTCAGAATTTTTTCACTATATGGTGCTAGTATATACGTGAAATTCTCATATAAAATATCTCGAAATCCTGATCATATAAAAAGTTACTGTCTTCGGCAAAGTTGTTCAGGAAGTCAAGGCCTTTTTGCTGGTGGACTTAAGTTTAGAGTTTTCTCACTTTGCAACGCTAGTATACATGAGGAATTCACGCATATAAAATATCTCTAGATCCTGACCAGACAGAAAGTTACTGTCTTCGGCAAAGTTGTTCAGGATGTTAGGATCTTTTCGTTGGTGCATAGTAATTCAGAATTTTCCCTTTACGGGGCACTAGTATGCGGGTCATTCAGAGATATTTTATATGCTAGGATTTCACGTGTCTTTCAACGTCACCTAGTGAGAAAATTATGTACTTTCCACCAACGATAGGGTTTGATCTCCTGGACAACTTTGCCGATTACAGTACATTTTTAGCAGGTCTTGAGATATATCATATGCGAGAATTGCACGTATATACTAGTACCATGAAGTGAAATATTCTGAACTACCGTCCACTAGCCAAAAGGCCTTGATCCCCTGAACAACTTTGCCCAAGACAGTAACATTCTATCTTGTCATGCTCTCTAGATATTTTATATGAAAGAATTTAACGTGTATACTAGAACTACATAGTGAGAAAATTCTGAACTATTCTACACCAAGCAATAGGCTTTGACATCCTGAACAACTTTTTCAAAGACAGTAACTTTCTATTTGGTCAGGATCTCGAGATATATCATATGCGAGAAGTGTATATGTATACAAACGCCACGTGGTGAGAAAATTCTGAACTACTGTCTACCAGTCGAAAAGTCTTGACCCCCTGAACAAGTTTGCCCAATACAGTAACTTTCTAGCTGGTCAAGAACTCGAGTTATTGTATATGCGAGAATTACACGTATATACTAGCGCCTCGTAGTGTGAAATTTCTGAACTACTCCACCAACGAAAAGAGCTTGACTTTCTGAACAACTTTGCTGAAGGCATTTACTTTCTATCTGGTCAGGATCTAGAGATATTTTATACACGAGAATTTCACATGTATGCTAGCACCACGAAGTGAGATAATTCTGAACTATTGTACACTAAGAAATAGGCTTTGACCTCCTGAACAACTTTGCCGAAGACAGTAACTTTCTATCTGGTCAGGATCTCGAGATATTCCATGTTGTAACCAATTATGTCAATCCCACGTAGTATGGACACCGTTTACGCGGTTTCCATTTACATTTTCTCTATTATCCGCATTTTGGGGGTTAATTGTAATCAAAGTTTAGCTTTTTTAGTTCAAAACAAGTTTTTTGAGGAATACAAGTTGGTCTAGATCGATTAGCAGCAACAAAATGGCAATGGAAAACTCATGTGTGTTGTACAAAGTACAACAGCGCGAGTAACGGGGGGTTAACTTTTATGCATACCGTAAAACGGGGTGTAATTGATCAGCGGGGCAAAATTGATCGCTGAAATTTCTCGTGATATTTTTTCATGTGTAACATGTTTTTCGTTACTAAGCGTACGAATGTATCTTTGTATACATTGTAAAAATATTATGCATAAGTACAATATTGGGCAAACTCAGCGATCAAATTCACCCCGCTGATCAATTTCACCCCGTTTTACGGCACCTTCTTTGAAAATTTTCCCACCTAGACGGACCTAACTAATGCGAGATAGGAAGAAGTGACCGTCGTAATTAATTTTAGGCTCATAGGTTGAAAGAACTTCAGCATGTCCAAAGTATATTCGTTTCCATTCAGTGTGTCCAAAATATATTATGGACACTGTCCAAAATCAAGTGGAAGGGTCCAAAATATGTGAATATCATGATGTGAAAAGAATTATTTTTCGAGTATATATCAATAAATAAAACATCTAGTTACATTTTACTTACAAGATGAGTAGCTTTCGAACACAACCGCATGTAAATTACACTGGAGTCGCTTTTTACGCGGGTGATACGTCCCGCGTAAAAAAAACCGCGTAAAAAAAAACCGCGTAAATTCCGGAATCCGCGTAAAAAAAACCGCGTAAATTCCGAAATCCGCGTAAAAAAAAACCGCGTAAAAAAAGACCGTGTAAGAAAAAACCGCGTAAAAAGCGATATACCGCGTAAATTCTGAAATCCGCGTAAAAAAAAAACCAAAATCCGCGTAAAAAAAAAACCGCGTAAATTCCGGAATCCGCGTAAAAAAAAACCGCGTAAATTCCGAAATCCGCGTAAAAAAAAACCGCGTAAAAAAAAACCGTGTAAAAAAAAACCGCGTAAAAAGCGACTCCAGTGTACATAATAATAATAAACAAATAATATTATTTTGACATAAACGTGATCTCACTTCCTCTAGGGGTCCAAAATCAGTTGGTTACCCTAATATTCAAGCTAACATTGATCGATTCTCTTCGTCGACTTTCTTTTTCGTTAATAACTTGAGCATATAACCGTTTCTTGTTGTGTTTGTCGTATTAGATGCTAGATAAAAACTTCTTTTATCGATTTTTTTTTTCTTCGCATTTCAAGCTTATTGCATATCGCATATTAGCTTATTGCGTGCTCTCAACTTAGTGTTCTAGATGCACTTCCACAGTTATATATATATTAATTGAGAGCTTTTGATGCCTGTACCATTTTTGGATTAGTATAATTTTGTGGTAAGTCCAATCATACTTCTATGCCCAGGGAAGTCGAGACATTTTCCAACCCGAAAAATTACTAAACCGGGCCGGGAATCGAACCCAGCCACATCCAGCATGGTCTTGCTTTGTAGCTGCGCCTTTACCAACTGAGATAAGGGAGGTCCCGTCTTTTATCGATCTGTGAGCTGAAAATACCTGGGAATGTCTTAACATGGCCGTGGGGATACAATGAGAAAGTCGACGAAGAGAATCTTGTCAATGTTAATTAGGACCAAATGCAATGTTCAGTTTGATTTTTTTCGCTAAGCTGTAGCAATGTAAAGAGAAAATCGATGAAGAGAATCGATCATTGCAAGTAGAACCTTTTGAACGCTCACTGTCGAATTTAAGCACCTAGCACTAACTAGATGGTACCTCTATTTATGCTAAGAGATAAGAATTGTAAGTCCCTTCTACTTGGAGAATTTTGCAATCGAACGGCTTGCTATGCCTCGCCCCCATCAGCAAAAAATATGGGATTTTATAAACCGTTCTATGGCATAATTTTCCAAGGATGGACTTTCATTGCTTATCTAAAATCATAAATAGAGGTACCGTCTGATAATTCCAGTGCTTGGTACAGAAACCTGTAATCTGTGTAGGGAAATCCTTTTTTTTCCCACCACCGAAATACCCTGCTTTCTTATGCAAAATAATGGATTCAGTATTTTTATTTTTAATTCAATCAATAGCTAAAGATGTACCGAGAATTAATTAGAGGGATTTCTAGCTAAAATGTTCTGATCCCGAGATATTCACGATCAATACCGACATTTCGCATAAATGTCCAACCCATTTTGTGTGTGTGCTGCTGATTTTCACTGTTGCCCAATGCTTAGGAAACTTTCATAAATAACGAAGTAGTTGAGGGGAATAGGGGTTTCAGAAGTAGTGACCGGCTATGTATTATTAGCACAGAGAACAGACGTTGAGGCTCGAATCAAATTTCTGTAAACACTTGTGTAAAGATTCCTATTCGACTTAAGCGCCACCAACGCCGACTTCCCCACTTAAAAACCCTCTTTGACAACATGATGGCGCTGGCGTTGCACAACTTATAGACACTAAGTGCCGGTAGCGCCGAGTGGTAATTTTCAACCGAAAATTTATCGATACTAGCGCCAAATTGGTCGAAAGTGAAAAATTTACACAGGAAATCAGGAGATGCTAGCGCTACGTAACGGCGACGTTCCCACTAATATTTACACAAGTTTCTGGTGGAAGTTGGACGTCTGTTTACTGTGTTATTATGTATAGCATAACACGCTACGAGGGGATGGGGGGGGGGTTAATTGGTCAAAACATTCTACGTCATTTTGGGATGGTCCCTAATGTGACTTCCAAGGCGTTGTCCCAATGGATGATTTAAATTTAACTCGTGGTGAAAAGTGACAGATGAGTTATCGAATAACCCTGCTATCCGAGCGTGGTTATTTCTAACCGACTAAAAGTTAAATTTTGGCAGCGCTATTTTATAACTTTTTAGATTCAAGCAGCACGATGTGCAACCAAATGGTACTCGATTATGACGACTGAGTTTGGAGAGAACGTTTATTTCATGAAAGCAGTGATAAAAATATCACTTTTTATTTGTAAATTTTTCAACAGTTTATTATGGAAAATTGAAAAAAGTGTTTATTGTAGAAGATTATGAGAGTTATTTCCTATCGATTTGTGCATTTCATAACGTTTTTTTTTTTTATTAAAATGCCCATGGCTAACTTACATTTAATTCTAGACTGCAGGTCTTCTCGTTGCTAAATCGCTTCATCTTTAATCATCGCTAGATCTTTAAAATTGACTGCCCTAAAATTATCAAAATTTGTCTAAATCTTTGAATTTGAACATTTTTCTCTGTGCCTCAATATCAACTTAGTAAAATGTTTGTTTAAAAATCGAGGTAGACGAAAGAGTGCAGATTGCGTTAGAAGTGAAAGTTAGAATTGTACCGTGCTTGTTCAATTCATACTTATTTTTTGAGAACAAATTTATGGGATCCGTAAACCATTTGTTTTATTTTTTAGAAACATGAAAAATGCGCATGATGGGTTTGTGAGTTTCTGAATTATTTTTGCGATCAAAATAAATATAGTTATTTTGACCGCAAAAATGATTCAATTGTTTTAGAGATAACTCGAAATTATAAAGGGTGATACGGTCAAAATTTGGTCAAGGGAAAACGCGTGTAAATCGGTGAAATCGTTTATTTAAAAAATCAAATTAAATTTCTTTTTCAAGTTCAATTAGTATAAAATTCAGGAAAAATATTCAGTTAGGCTTCCGCTTTTCCAAATCCGAATTGCCGGGCCTTACGCTTGACCTCTGCCATCAGATTTTGTACAGCCACCTTGTCCACCTTCTTCGCCGCAGAAAGCCAGTTTGCCTTGAACTGCTGCTCGCCCTTAGCAGTTTTTTTGGTCTTCTTTAGGTTCCGCTTGACAATAGCCCAGTATTTCTCAATTGGGCGGAGCTCTGGCGTGTTGGGAGGGTTCTTGTCCTTGGGAACCACCTGCACGTTGTTGGCGGCATACCACTCCATGGCCTTTTTACCGTAATGGCAAGATGCCAAATCCGGCCAAAACAGTACGGAACAACCGTGTTTCTTCAGGAAAGGCAGCAGACGTTTATTCAAACACTCTTTCACGTAAATTTCTTGGTTAACAGTCCCGGAAGCTATGAAAATGCTGCTTTTCAAGCCACAGGTACAGATGGCTTGCCAAACCAGATATTTCTTTGCGAACTTTGACAGTTTCATGTGCTTGAAAACATCTGCTACCTTTCCCCTTCCTTTTGCCGTATAAAACTCCTGTCCCGGAAGCTGCTTGTAGTCGGCTTTGACGTAGGTTCCGTCGTCCATTACCACGCAGTCAAACTTCGTCAGCATCGTCGTGTACAGCCTCCGGGATCGCGCTTTGGCCGTCGTATTTTGTTTATCATCGCGATTTGGAGTCACTACCTTCTTGTAAGTCGATAGTCCGGCTCGTTTTTTGGCTCGATGCACGGTTGTAGACGATACACCCAGCTTATTTGCGGCATCTCGGAGAGAGAGGTTAGGGTTTCGCTTGAAACTACCGGCAACTCTCTTTGTCGTCTCAGCGGCTTCCGGTTTTCGATTTCCCCCCGATCCAGACTTCCTGGCTGTCGACAAACGTTCCCCAAACACTTTAATTACATTTGTAACGGTTGATTTGGCAACTTTTAGCGATTTTGCCAACTTTGCGTGCGAGTAGCTCGGATTTTCGCGATGCGCGAGCAAAATTTTGATACGCTGCTCTTCTTGCTTGGACGGCATTATGACAACTGAAGAGTGAATTCCAAAATCAAAATAGGAGCAACATTCTACACCCACACACCTTCAAAATGAGGGGTGTTCAGGTTTTTTAAATGCAAAATTGAAAGAAATACGTCAAGTTGATATTGACCAAATTTTGACCGTATCACCCTTTAGTTGATTTTACTATATATACACTCAAAAAATTACACACGTCATCATCATGTGTCTCACACTTAATTTTGCGCATATTGTGAAACACATCCATTTCATGTGTGAATCTTATGCTATGAACCATGCCTGAACACTATGGATTTGAATTGTGACACACTTGGATTCTATGTGCCTCATATGGTGATATCAATAGCTTTGCACACCATAGTTCAATATTCTACTTTATCGAATTCTACTTTACCGACTCTAAAAATGAATCGACAAATATATAAACAAAACTGCCAGAGGCCAGAGCTTTCACATATATTTTTAATGGGTCTGATTTGGGATTCGATCATGGACTGTTGGGGTATGCTGCTGCCGGAGTCTTCGTTCGATCTCACTGTGCCACGGTTGTTCTCATATATGAGGCAGGTTGATAGGATAAAGTCACAACTCTTGTTATCGATGTTTACCTTTCTGAGCAAGCAATTCACATCGTATTGAAATGCAAAACACTTTCAATCCATCTGTTTTGAACAGTAGCGTGATTCAATGTGCAATACACTTGAATAGATAGTGAAAGATTTTCAACATTTCAAAGTTTGAAACACTATAAATTAACTTGTATAACACATTGAACCAAGGTGAAATACACTTAAAGTAAATGTGATGCATTTGATGAATGCATTTAGAAAATCAAGTGTTTAAACACTTCGATCCAACGTGTGAAATTTTTTGAGTGAGAGGGTAACAACAATAATCCATAGTTGACGCAATCATATTTTTCAGTAGGTGAGCTAACGCCAAACTTCTAAATAAAACTATACTTTCGTTGATTCAAGTAAACTATTGTTGGGAAAACAGTATTTTACAATGTTTATTAAACGAATTGCTCTTCATTATCGACATATTTAGGATGTTCTTTTTGATACTTTACCGTCCTCAAAAACATCACTGCAAAATTTGGATTTGAACTGTGTTTCTCTGCGTGAGAGCCAGCTATCTTATCGCCTACTCTACGCCTCACAAGTTAAAAGTTTGAGGATTTACCAAATGATATAAATAAGTTACATTTGACGGTTGTTGATTTGAAATAAGTATAAGTTGAACAGTTGTATCTATTAGGTAGGTATGATTAAGTTGACGATTAAATTAATGTTGGAATAACTCTAGGTTTTTTAAACAACAATCTTTGTTCATGTGAAAGTAATTATTTGGATTGTTATCTTAACTTTACGAATGTGCCCTCCGTGTATCTCCAATGCAAATTCACATTGAAGACGTTAACGGCCTTAACGTCTTCAACAACCAACAACCCTGGTCAGGGTGATTCTCGCTCGTCAATTATCAATGTCTGAATTAGACACAGTGTTCATCGTTCTCCTACGTCGTCCTGTTTTATCCCTTTTCAAGTTATTAACTGTGTTCAAAAGGTTTAACACTGTTGGTCTAGTTAAAACACTTCTATTAATTGCTTGATGTAATTTTTTGTCATTCACAGGAGTATGAGGAAGGAAAAACAGCTGAGGCAAAGTTCGTGAAAGATCTGGATCGCCTCGATATGGTCATGCAAGCATTCGAGTACGAGAAACGTGATAATTGTCCGTTGAAGCATCAAGAGTTCTTCGACTCAACCAAGGGTAAATTCTCCCATCCTCTTGTGATCAATATTGTGAACGAAATCAACGCTCAAAGAGAAAAGTTTGCCGAAGCAAATGTCGATGGTACAACACATAATTCTTCACCGTCACGTGAAGCCGCTACAAGTGGTGGATCTAGATGATTCTGTAAATGGAAATTCATTCGTATATTTTAGTGATGAAGTCTTGAAAGTTGATTCTTTTGGGTGTTTCTTGTGTTACGATAAAATTCAAGTGTGATCTCATCATTGCTTATTTAGGTACCAACTGGATTTTTTGTAAAAATAGCTAATTGATGTGAGCTAGTCAATTTTGGAAGTACGAGAATAAAAAAAAAACAGTTTATTTATTACGACGAGCTTGAGACTATTAGCCCATATTTAGCAACCAATAGCTATAATGTTTTTGTTAGAAATGGTAAAGGTATACATTTCAGGGACTTAAACATTGGTAGTATTGGCATAACATGCGTAATAGATTTCATTTTAGTTAAAACGTTCAGAAAAAAAAAAACAGGTATTGAGAGGTGGTGTTATTTTTTTGATGACATGCACAAAGGATCACATCTTCTTTTTGTTCGTAACGGTAATTTCCCGTGAGTTAGTAAGTGATAATCTTTTTATTTTTTTAAAGATTTTTTCGAAAAAAAATCAACTTTTTCGATTTGCACAAAGTAGTTTATACATTCCGTCGGTCAGTCGGTCAGGGTAATCCTTTACAGTAAATTTCCAAGTGTATTCAGGAGCCATGTCTATGTCATCTGTTGTCTCTCTTAGCTCAGTCGGTAATGGCGCAGCTATAAAGCAAGGCCATGTTGTAGGTGGCTGGGTTCGATTTCCGGTCCGGTCTAGGATTTTTTCGAGTCCAAAAATGTCTCGACTTACCAAGATGGTGGTTGGCTCAGTGGGTTCTTATGTTCCCATCCGCGCTGCGGCCTGGTTGTGCAGTCACTGTGGTTTTGCCATACGGCATATGATGGAGCCGTATCGGTTGCGCAGCCGGATTGCAGTGTGTCTTTTTGACGCATTAGAAACCCCTAGATTAATTCAACTTTCGAGGTCCTGTCATAATCTTTAGTATTATTGACTGGTCTGCACTCGTAGGGAAAAGTGGGAATTTAAAAGAAAACGAGTGAAGGACACAAGTATCCGGCGGTCGTCTGATCGCTAATCGAGCCAACGTAATGTGAGAAATAATACTTGTATGGTCAATTCTGTGCAGGTTGACATATTTCCAATATTCTAACCAAAATTTATGTCATTATTCCATTCTTATTAACAGTTTTATGATTGGAGAGATGTAGGACCCGGAGGAACCGCTTAGGGGATGCATAATATGGTTTATTGCTTCCTATTTTGGAATGGTTCAGATGGGCTAGGAGTGATAGGTTTACGCTTTTGAGTTTTGCTCTTACTTATATAATTTTCATGTGATTTGGCTGACTTTGTAGGATTTTTTTTAACTCACGTTGGTAGTCTGTAGCTTGTTGAGTTCACCATATCTAACCTCGAAGCTATCTGTCAGGTTTCCTAATCCATTGTGCGCCAGCCTGAACAATCCAGAATACTTGTTTTGCGAGATCCACTTTGCAAAGATGTTGTGGTCGTCATGGTATTGTGGCCGGCGAGGAGCTGTTGTGGTGAAGTATAGTGTTAAGTGCACAGCACCAGGACCCGCACGAAACGGAATAGGAGAGAAAAGACATCATCCTCGGAGGAATCTGAATGAAGTTTGGGCGAAAACTCTCTCAGGGGAGAGTCAGTGAGCGCATGATGGGGATCAGAGAACGACGACGGAGCGAAGTAAGTCGGGATCCAGCTACAGAAAGGAGATCACGGAGTGAACTTTGTTCGTGGAATTTACGGACGAAGAGTGTAAGATGGCCACCAGTGTTGCCCACCTCGACGTCGTGGTCTTGCCTTCCTGCGAACGATCTTGGAAAAAGCCTTGTTGGATGACCGTGCCTGCTCCTGGATTCGCTAAGCGACATCCATCGCGTCGGTCACGCTAACGAGCACCTAGGTGACCAGTCATCCGCGTACACGTCGAGAAATACCATTGGTCACTGCGTCACCGAGTACCCCCTTTTCGGCGAAGTCCTACTAGCTTCGTCGGCATCAAGAGATCGCCCTGATCGTGGCCATTGCTTCGACCCATGTAGTGGCCGCCATCACGTTCATCTCCACTTCCGAAGCCACTACCAACAGAGACGGCTTCCTCTGGACCATCGTCTCGCCTGCACTGTCGCCATCGGCGCCCACCGCCCGATCTGTACTTTCGTCACGTCCGAAGTATCACCTGCACCGTCGCCATCGCCGCCCTCCGCCCGCAATGTACCTTTAAATCTAATAAACAGGTATTTAACCGTTTCTGTAGTGTTTGTTAGGTTCTCCCGTGTCCGAAAAGTCTCCCACTCCGATACGCCCTGAGACCCGGAACCTACAAGGGTCTTGAGTGCCCACCTCGGAAGCTGCCGTTGGTCAAGACCAACAGCTTGGGGCTTTGGGGGATTCCCTTCAGGAACTCAGCGGTTCCGGGGCTTATAAAGACAGTTTTATAGCATCCCAAGTAGCATTTCTTGTTTTATTGCACTCTATTAGTGGTTTTTGAGATCAATGTTATAAAACCGTCGATAAAATTAATAGCTCCAGCACAACCTTTTGATAACCGCTATAAGATCGTCTTGCAGCTTAGTGGACCACTCTTGATAAGGTTTATAAAGCATGTTTTAGAATCACAATAAAGCTGTTTTAAAACCTTTTGTAAGAAAGCCCCATACTCTACAAAAGGTTCTCATAGCCTCTTTAAGAGTAATATTGTATCCCAGCAGTTTTATTCGTCCAAACACTCCACGAAGATTATACCCAGAAGCAGTGCAATATATCACCTTTGTCCGTTCTTAGATGAGCATGATGTACTCCGTGTTCGTGGTAGGACCAGCGCTTGTCCATTTGTTCAGCAGGATACGGTGAATCCCATCATCCTTCCACGAGATCATCAGATTGCACATCTCATCATATCACATTACCACAGCAAGTATCATCATCAGAACCACAACACAGTGATCAACGAGTTGCGGCAGTGATACAGCATCCCTCGTCTAAAGGCTGCCTACAACAGTATTCGTCGATGCTGTCAGCAATGCAAGCACGACCGCTGAGTGACTTGCCACTGCCTCGTCTGGCTGCCTACGCTCGTCTGTTTACTTATCTGGGGGTTGACTACTTTGGTCCATTTATGATCATCCTTGGACGCCGTCTCGAGAAGCGTTGGGTACTTCTCGCCACTTGTCTTACCACTCGCGCCATCCACTTGCAAATCGTTCACACTATGACTACCGATTCATGGATTATGGCATTAAAAAACGTCATGGCTAGGATAGGTGTACCAGCAGTCATATATAGTGACAGAGGTACAAACTTCCAGGGGCAAGTAAAGAACTCGAAGAAACTATGGTGAATTTAGATCGAGAGCGGCTTGCAGCGGAGTTCACCTCCTCACATACTTCCTGGAACTTTATTCCTCCCGCCTCACCACACATGGGTGGAGCATGGGAGCGACTCATACGAACCGTCAAACAAAACATTGGGAAGCTGAAAGTCAACAGAACGCTGTCCCATGAAGTCCTCCAAAACATGCTACTGGAGGTTGAGAATATTGTCAACTCTCGCCCGTTAACCAGTATTCCTCTCGACGATGACCAGTCGCTAGTGCTAACACCCAACCATTTTTTAATGAGATCAAGCAACGGGTTGAGACCTTGCGGTACCGACAGCTCAGAAGTACTCACAAATTGCTGGGAACTGTCTCAAGCCTTGGCCAACCAATTTTGGAAACAGTGGCTCCGAGACTATCTTCCTTCCATCACTCGTCGGACGAAATGGTATACGGAGGTGAATCCCATCAAAATCAACGACATCGTTGTCATCGTGGACCCGAAACTTCCTCGGAACACCTGGCATAAAGGCCGAGTTATTGGGATCAAGCAAGGTTCGGATGGACAGGTGCGAAGCGCTACTGTGCAGACTCCCGGAGGTATCTACGAGCGACCAACTGTGAAGCTTGCCGTGCTCGACGTAGGCGTTGGAAGCAATGCACATCAGGATGACCAGAAGCGCATTACGGGGGGGAGTGTTGGTTGCGCTACTTCGACGAGCCCGCCAAGCCCGCCAAGCCCAGAAAAGTTGACTTAGATGGTCAAACCCATCCACACCCATCGTACGTACGGAGGACTGTCGGATACGGGGCGGTGGATATATAAACAACAACACCTATTGTTCTGAGCTTTTTCTGTTCACCTCGGTGTGAAAACAACAACCAGAGCGAGAAATGATGTTGAAGAATTGCAGTGTGGAAAATAATTTACAATACTTTAGTGCTTAAAACTATCTTAATATTAAATTTATTTACATTTTTACCTGAAAACTACTTATGTGCTATGACAAATATTGGCGAATTGTGAGCAGGTATTTGTTTAATGCAGTAAAATTGTACATAATTCTTTGCCAGTGAATTCTAACCTAAAATAACAATTACAGATAAACGATTCTTAGTAAATAACGGTACATCTATTGTTGAGCCTAAAACTGTTTGTTGGATTTAAAACTATCTTAACAAGGTGAGGAAAAGTTAATTGCATGAGCAACATAAAGCAAATTTACGGATTTTAAATCTAGTTGTAGTAATTACCTACAAACTGACATAGAATAACGGAGAAGTTTGGATATATTTCTTTGTCGGAACAGTAGAGGCTCGAGTAGAGGTGAGAAATTGAAATTAATTTATAATACTAAGTTAACTTACCTAAGTTAATTGTAGATACATTTTGATTGCACGCCACATTTTTTTTTGGCATCCGTCGAACAAACCAGTTGAGTGGTAGTAAACACTAAAGTAATGATTCTTAAACACAGCCTTATAACTAGTATGTCCAAACACCCACAGGAATTTTGTAATAAACCTATAACCCGAACGGTATATTCACGAAATATAGGATATTTTCAACTACCACCCAACATTAATTTTCCGCGTACTTGACAATCAGTTCGATTTTATGCAAATTCGTTCAAAAGCCAAATGCGTGTAATTCTAAATGTCCTGTAGAATTACAAAGTGAGCCCATCTAAAGCCATCAATGTAAAATTCAAGTGACGTTTAATTTTACGTGCATGTAAATTTCAAGTCGTGTAAATTAAAAAACCAATTTAATTTTACATGAATATGCATGCTCGTTTTATGTGCATGGAAATTCGTGTAACATTACGAAATAATTTTAACTGTATACATCATAACAGAAAATTTTGATTTCAATTTGATCTCCAGCTTTGCTCGGGTACTAGGACAGTGCCCAGTTACTACACAGTTCGAAAAAGTAGTGTAAATTTCTGTTCAATATGATGCACATTAATGGAGCGTCCCGTATCATATAAGTTTACATTATAAATCATGTAAAGTTCTGAGACATTTAATGCAATGCAGCAAATATTGTATACAAAAGCCCATCTTTGCACACAACATTGTTTACAAGTTGCTCGGTTGCATGAAATGAAATACAAGTTTACGTGAATGAATGTTTACATCATAATTAAAATTCAGAATTTTTATCTGTGTAGGTCAGTGTATATACTAAGAGCTCTTTTATTGAGCTCTAAGAGCTTTTTGGTGTATGTTCTATTGGGAGTTATAAATTTTTTCGACTGGTTTGTGACAGTCGTCCAATTGGCTATCACCCTTTGCTCTTCCCAGCATTTGAGTTTCATTTTTACCGTACAGTATGATATTCCACAGTATTGTTCTGGGTCAAAAAACTGTGAATTGGAACCTAACTTTGCTAGGTCGTCTGCCCTTTCATTTCCTTCAATGCCACAGTGTCCTGGTACCCAATATAAGTTTACTGAGTTCCGTTGGCACAGTTGCCGAAGCGAGAGAATACATACAATTTGTAAGCATTCAGTGCTTTCAGCGCTGCTTGACTATCAGAAAAAAAAATACAAATATTTGCACATCTGTATTTCCTCCACAGACAAACATGTTCACATTCAAGTATGGCTACAATTTCCGCTTGAAACACTGTTGGAAAATGTCCCATCGCAACTGAAATATTTATCCCGGGGCCAAAGATTCCTGCACCTGTTCGTATTCCAATTTTTGAGCCTTCTGTGAAAAATATGATTGAGCCTTGACGAACGTTAGGACCACCAGTTTCCCAATCCGAACGTGCCGTTTCACATACGTTGAATTTAATTTCATAGTTGTCCTCTGGTTTCATCCAGTCTCCGTTTATACTCATCCCTGGTCCTCTTTGGAAGTATTGTAAGATGCTTTGGTTACGAACCTGCAATTCTTCAGTGTACCACATGGCAACACTACTACCATAGAGGTAACTCTAAGACCAGAAGGTCCCGAAGATACGTGCTCAACTTTTTGGCTCAGTTCTGGTACTATCTTCGGTCCCAAGCTAATCGATGCACCCCTCGAAACATAGGAAAATCCATGAACCCCTCATTTTATCTGTCAAACATTCATAGCAAATCAAAACAAACATAGTGTAGTACTAGAATTTCGACTAGAATGGGATACGTTAATCGTTTGCTTGGGACCAATATGCTACTCAAGTAGTGAGCCAATTTAAAATCGTTAGATTCGAATTGATTGTTGCTACTACTGGATTATACCAACCAGTGGAAACTAACGATTTAAAATTGGCTCACTACTTGACTAGCCTATTGGTCCCAAGCAATTCGATTACATTCTAGTCGAAATTGTAATGCTACACTTTGTTTGTTTTTGATTCGCTATAAAAGCTTGACAGATAAAATGAGGGCTGTACCAGAGCTGAGCCAAAAAGTTGAGCACGTTTCTTCGGGACCTAGTCTTAAAGTTACCTCTATGATTGTACTGGCATTTTCACCAAATGTTCTAGAATGTTTTGGTTCTATCTCTTTCACTCTACTAAAAATAGAAATGCATAAAAAAATTACAAAATGATACACTCTTTGCACACTGTCAAAAATCATTGCACACAAAATCAACTTTGTTCAAATCACAACAAAAATACTAGCCCATCTGGTGGCTGGTGGTACAAGCTTATAAGAAAATTCTATTACAGCGAAGTACATTATTTTAATTTATTTCTTCGCCAGTTATTCGTCTGTCACTTCGTTTGTGGTAAAACTATATTGCTGTATTTTTTTTCTTCTCAAAAAATTGTATTATTTGGTAACAGATGTAAGTGACAATTTATGAAATTTCTGTAAGAAGTTAGGGGTTCAAAAACAGGACCGCACCGTTAAAAGAAGCAGGCAAGCAGCTGAAGAAACTCCAGCGCATCGCATGTTCACCAATAGATTTCACTCTGGAGCACATATTGGTGGCTGAAAAACTGTTTATATTTAGCAACTGCAGCGTACTTACTTACCTCAAGTCTCAATATTTGCGGAAATCTTGCAAACATCATCACGAAATTCACAGTTTAAAACAATATTTACGTGGAACGCGGAAAACAGAGCTGAATTAGAACGAGAACAGTTTTGTGTTATTGTTCACATTTTTGTCTGAGTGAAAACGAGGGAATGGGGGATTGGGAATGGACACAACAAATTAATGCTAAAATAAAACTAACTATTGTTGGCTTAATGAAAGAATATTATTATTTTTACAATAGTTGCAATGGAAAAGTGGCTTATTAAAACAAAAAGAATCTTATTTTGAATTAATGTGAATAAGTATTATCAAAACAATAAAATGCTATATAATTTCAACAGGAATTGTTTGTTTAAATACAACTAAAGTTTTGTTGGTTCAATGCAAACAATTTTCTGTCCGTGCAGGAGTGCATTTTCATAAAAAGTTATCTGTTATCACTCAGACATTTCCGAGGTCAAGTGCGAGATGTGAAACGGAGAAGAATGACACAAGCAAGTTGACTTAAACGCAATACAGACTGGAGAGTTATAACCAAGGTTGCAAAGACTCATTTCAGCTAAAATAATGTTTTTCGGAATAATAAAACCAAAAGATGGTATGATGACATGTTTTACTTGTAACTTACAAGAAAAGGTTACAAAGTATGCGTTGGAAACATAAAACCTGTAAATTTTGCTTTCTATGAGTCACAATCAGCGATTTGCTGATCGCTGAGTGAGTGAGTGAGTGAGTGAGTGAGTTTGTGAAAAATCGCTGATTGTGACTCTCATGAAGTGAAATAAACAGGTTTAATATGTCAAACACATTCTTTGCAACCTCTTCTTGTATCCTACCAATTCAAAATTTGATCATGGCATCTAATTATTTCATAATTTAGAAAAACATTGTTTTAGCTGAAATGAGTCTTTGCAACCTTGGTTATAACATGTTATAACGGTTATCAAATAATTGCAACACAGAAACCAACATCAAGATAGCGCTATAACATGTTATAACTCTGTAGTCTGAACGTACTATTATAGTACGTTCAGACTACAAAGTTATAACATGTTATAGCGCTATCTTGATGGTGGTTTCTGTGTTGCAATTATTTGACAACCGTTATAACATGTTATAACTCTCCAGTCTGGACAGCGTTTTATAGTACGTTCAGACTACAGAGTTAAAACATGTTATAGCGCTATGGGGCTGTCCATAAACTACGTAGACAGTTTAGGGAGGGTGGGGGGGGGGGGTTGAGAATTATCCACGGCCCATACAAATTTTAAAAATTTTGTATGGACAATTGTCTACGCAGGGGGTCCCCGGTCAAGAATCCCAAAAAAACTCTACGTAGTTTATGAACAGGCCCTATCTTGATGGTGGTTTCTGTGTTGCAATAATTTGACAACCGTAACTCTAAGACCAGAAGGTCCCGAAGAAACGAGCTCAACTTTTTGGCTCAGCTCTGGTACTATCTTTGGTCCCAAGCTAATCGATTCACCCCTCGAAACATAGGAAAATCCACTAACCCCTCATTTTAACCATAGAGGTAACTCTAAGACTAGAAGGTCCCGAAGAAACGTGCTCAACTCGAGGGGCACGCAATAACCTTTAACTCCTACGCAAGCCTTTTTTAAGTACAATAATTACAGTTAACTACATGATTAATTACTTTAATTAGGGTAAACGCTCCTATAGTTGCGGTACGTTAGAAGCGTTAGGTTCCTATAGTTGTGTATGGAGACTCCATACACAACTATAGGAACCTCACGCTTCTAACGTACCGCAACTATAGGAGCGTTTCCCCTACGAGCGTCGGAATTTTTTTGATTTAATTACTTTTAAGTACAAATTTCAGCTTTAATTACAAATCGCATAAATTAAGTACATTAACTCCATTAATGTACAGCGAGAAATGTACTTAAATTCCCCCAGCGCGTTAGACCCTTTCGTTATTGGCCCGTGAAACAAAAATTTCACAGGCCCTTTTGCTACGTTAAGGATAATGTCAGCTCTGATAGATTGTATCGCTACCGCTGTTATGACTTCAGAATAGACCCTATAAAAATACATCTCCCGGGACCTACGAGGAAATCTACGTTGGTGATTGGTGCCAATTCACATGTAACGATCGGTTCGTGATTGGAAATGTAGTCGGATTTCAATACTGCCGAGGTGTAGGCAGGGCAAAAACCTATACCCTGGATCACGCCCCTGTCAAAGCGCCGAAGAATGCGGCAACGAAAGGAATGTTTGTTTGTGCTAACTGGTTCAACCTAAGAAATAACGGATTTAATTTGGTGAATGTGAACGAAAACAGAATTACAATAGAAAATTATGTTAAGCACGTTTTGCCTCTTTGTATTTAACCCCAAAATGTTTGGTTAAGAGGAAGTTTACCGCCCCGAAAATATAGTTTTTTCGACACGGTTTTATTTTCAAAATGGGAAAAATTATCAAACATTCAAGAAAATCAGTTTTTTCTTAGGTTATTAACAAAATTTACATGTAAAAATATTATTTATTTCTCCACGAATACGAATTTTGTTCATTCAAATCAAAAATAAATTTGTTTATACCCTAAACATATGAATGATTCAAAGTAAATTGAAAACATGTTTAAAACTAAAATATGTAGGTATTTTGAAATAAATTCAAAAGCATGTTTTTTTGGCAATATAGAAATCAATCGTATTTGAAAGCATCAGTCACCGATGTGTCTGTGTTTGACTGGCGATGATCAATTTCTGTACGTGGTACCTGATCAAGCGGGAACGGTGACACAGGCACAGAAGGCGGTAGTTCTTTCGCTGGCCATTTCGCAGGATCAGAAGTTTTTTTTGAGGCCGATAAGGGGCTGTTCATAAACTACGTAGACATTTTTTGGACTATTGACCTCCCTCCCCCTGCGTAGACAATTGTCCATACAAAATTTTTAAAATTTGTATGGGCCGTGGATAATTGTCAATTTAAAATCGTTAGTTTCGTATTGATTGTTGTTTTAAATGTCAAACTTTCATAGCGAATCAAAACAAACATATGTAGTACTAGAATTTCGACTAGAATGGGGTACGATAATCGATTTGCTTGGGACCAATAGGCTAGTCAAGTAGTAAGCCAATTAAAAATCGTTAGTTTCGTGTTGATTGTTGCTATTACCAACAATCAATACGAAACTAACGATTTTAAATTGGCTCACTACTTGACTAGCCTGTTGGCCCCAAGCAAACGATTAACGTACCCCATTCTAGTCGAAATTCTAGTACTACGCAATGTTTGTTTTGATTCGCTATGAAAGTTTGACAGATAAAATGAGGGGTTATTGGTTTTTCCTATGTTTCGAGGGGTGAATCGATTAGCTTGGGACCGAAGAGAGTACCAGAGCTGAGCCAAAAAGTTGAGCACGTTATTTCGGGACCTTCTAGTCTTAGAGTTACCTCTATGCTATTACCGTATTCAGTAGATTGTCACAAAAGCTACTGAACATTAGTAGTTTTATTGAATATAGCGGAATGTTCGGTATTTTCTGTTCGAAAACTGTAAAAAAAAAATTACCGACCACGGAAGCCGGGATGATAAACAAGATATGAAATGGAAAAAAAAAAAATTGGAACTCATCTGCCTAATGTTTACTGTGGATGCCATGGTGTCTATAAACCAACTAGTATATAAATAAACTGCCTACAAATAGTGTAATTTAACAAAAAGGCTCTACTTTAGGACCCTTCCTTAAATGAAATTGATAGCAGTAATACCAACCGGTGAAAACTCAAGATTTTAAATTGGCTCACTACTTGACTAGCCTATTGGTCCCAAGCAAATCGATTAACGTACCCCATTCTAGTATAAATTCCAGTACTACACTATGTTTGTTTTGATTCGCTATGAAAGTTTGACAGATAAAATGAGGGGTTCGTGGATTTTCCAATGTTTCTAGGGGTGCATCGATTAGCTTGGGACCGAAGATAGTACCAGAGCTGAGCCAAAAAGTTAAGCTCGTTTCTTCGGGACCTTCTGGTCTTAGAGTTACCTCTATGGTAATACTCCGTTCACATTACAGTGTATATCACGTAATATAGGCTGTCTTGCAATGAGCACTTATATTCACTGGAAATCCTATGTATGAGTGCTCATTGCAAGACAGCCTATATTACGTGATATAGGCTGTAGTGTGAACGGGGTATAACCACAAACGAAGTGACAGACGACTTACTGGCGAAGAAATCCATTTAAATAATGTGGTTCACTGTAATAGAATTTTCTTGGAAGCTTGTGCCATCATCCACCAGATGGGTTAGTTTTTTTGTTTTGATTTGAACAAAGTTGATTTTGTGTACAATGATTCTTTGACAGTGTGCAAAAAGTGCGTATCATTTTGTCATTTTTTATGCATTTCAGTTTTGAGTAGAGTGAAAGAGATAGAACCAAAATATTCTAGTACATTTGGTGAAAATGCTAGTGCAATCCAATAGTAGTGTTGCCATGTGGTACAATCCAGTAGTAGTGGTGTTGCCATGTGGTACACTGAAAAATTGCAATAGAAGGTTAGTCACCAAAGTTTTCGAGCCGCTCCGTCTGTCACTTCGTTTGTGGTATAACGGAGTAACGAAGACTCACAAAGAAATCAAGCAAGTCGACATAAATTTAACCTTAAAGTGAAAGCAAGCAGTCGCTTAAACGCTGTCCAGACTGGAGAGTTATAACAACAACCAATACTAAACTAACGATTTTAAATTGGCTCACTACTTGACTAGCCTATTGGTCCCAAGCAAACGATTAGCGTATCCCATTCTAGTCGAAATTACTACGCAATGTTTGTTTTGATTTGCTATGAAAGTTTGACAGATAGAATGAGGGGTTATTGGTTTTTCCTATGTTTCTAGGGGTGAATCGATTAGCTTGGAACTGAAGAAAGTACCAGATCTGAGCCAAAAAATTGAGCACGTTATTTCGGGACCTTCAGGTCTTAGAGTTACCTCTATGGTTATAACATGTTATAACGGTTGTCAAATAATAGCAACACAGAAACCACCATCAAGATAGCGCTATAACACGTTATAACTTTGTAGTCTGAACGTACTATTAGCATAGAGGTAAATCTAAGACTAGAAGGTCCCGAAATAACGTGCTCAACTTTTTGGCTCAGCTCTGGTACCACAAACGAAGTGACAGACGACTAACTGGCGAAGAAATCAATTAAAATAATGTGGTTCACTATATGGCAAAAAGAGCACGAAATATGTTTGCGTAGGCGTGGTTATCAAAAGAGAAAGTCGATAAAGAGAATCGATCAAAGCAGATAGGAGCTTTTAAAATGTTCATCGATATTTGTTTGTTTTGATTTTGAATCTAGATTTTTTCACGATCATGCAGGATAGCTGCACACGCCTATGTTTAAAAATATAAATCAGAACCAGAAAGCAGTGCATATGGTCAGTGTGATTTGTGTCGTTATTGATGAACATAAATCAACCACTTCAATATACTCGGAGATGGGCCAGCGTCTGGATGAAAATCTTCTTAATAAAGATAACCAACTAACCAACCATGTCTTCAATTAATTGTCCAAGAGTTCCCTTGTTCCCACAAGTAAATTGTTGTATGTATTTCATAAATGCTTCGAGAAACAAGTATTTGTTAAATTTTTGAAAAGTATTTTTCATTCATATATAGGCGTTTTTTTTTATCGTAAAATAGGGTAAATTATGGCTTCGGCACCCATTGACTGTTTTCGGCAACCGAAATTGAAACGTTTATTTCACTGTATTAAGTCGATTCCTTACCTTATCAGCTTCAATCTGATTACATTTTTACGACTGTGAATTCCTGTTATACCATATTTTTCTTTAAATGAAATATACATACTACAAAATACGGCTGATTTCGAGTTGCCGATAATAGAACAGCTGGTTAACACGCAGTTCAAATGGAAAGGGTGCCGAAGAAAAAGAGACTGCCGACAATAGTCACTCTCACCTGAGAAGTTTGGAACGTTGTAAAAACATGTTCAACCCGTTTTGATCAATTCTGTCGATTGGAATTGGTAGAACAGCAAGCAGCAGATAAATGTCGACAAACAAACCTGTCATGTATGTGTGTGACGCTGAAAAATCGCTAAAAGAAGTTCGGACGCTGCTTAGATTGACGAGAATACGTAAATTCCCCTATGTAATTTTCATTATGGCGAAACCGTTTCACCAAATCGAAACACACATAGGGGAAATGGCTCTAATGTTGGCCTAAAAATCTGCCATTTATCAATTTTATCTAGATGAACGCGTCATTGGGACGGTACTAATGGATATTTTTAATCGCTATTGAAAATTTAGTCGATTGCTGAATTTATGTATGGGCCCAAATTAGGGGCATTTAAGCCGACATTACATCCATTTCTCCTACTGCATTGTTTCCCTGAGCAGAAACGACCTGGTAATTTGTTAAGGTGGTGTCGAGGCCACATTTTGGCCACATAAACATCACCTCTATCATTGCCCAAGCCACTATGCTTGTTAAAATGCTAATTAAAATAATTTCCGCAATGATTGCAGTGCAGTTGCTCTTAACACATGTAGCAGCTTTTAGAAAGCCGAATGTGTGGTACTGATGTGCAGTGTTGATACCTTCGGTTATATTATAATTATCGGCATAACCTCACTCTCTGCATCATTCTCCCAGCCGCACATTCCCAGGAAACCGTCAACTAATTTGTTTTCCATTTTATATTACAACCATGTTTTTGGTGTGTGCTGTCTGTGGTATTTTTCGTGTAAACGGTTGTAGTGCATGTATGGGGTCACATACGTTGCCCTAGTGGTGATCCTGTTTGGAATGTATTTTCACGTAAGCAATTCCGTTGTTGTGTGCTTGTCTATTTTGCAGCTTGTAGAAAATATGTGTCAGCCAGATCGGTACGCTGCAAAGGAACTACATTGTTCGGTTTGTAATTTTTCGTAATCATCCTTTAGCCGGATCATATGTAGGGGAGTGTAGTCAACAATAAAACGGTAAGGAAATTTATATATGTTAAGCCCCATAAGGATCTCACAGGTGACGAATTAAAAAAAAATATGCTTTTTTATTTCAAAAACTAGTGAAAATTACTCCACAATTGATACTTGTCCCTTAAACACAATATGAGTTCTACGTTTTTGATGCAGCTTAAAGTCACATTCACAAAAAAAAACTTAAAGTCACATTCACAAAAAGGTGGTTTCTCACGTAACATTTGAAATGAGCCCATTTTCTAAATTAAATAAACCAGAAAATGAATTTTAAATTAATATATAGGGAAATTGAAGTATATTAGGCATTTTTATTGTTCACAACAGCAATAGTTGCCGTATCTCAGTATACAACATACAAAATATGCGAAAAGTTTTCTAATATATATATGAAAATAGATAACTATATTATTTCATAAATTAATAAGCCTTTTTGTGTATCTTTCAATAGATAGGCCCTTTTTGTTAAACCGTTGTGCCTATCATCAGAAATGGTACTCCCTATGCTTAGCCTTTTCGCATCGTCAAATCCAAGGTGACTACATATAGGTGTTCTAATGTGTCAAATTCATGATTCAGCCATGTTGGATTTTTGTATGGGACAGCGACCGAGTTTGTTTACAATTTGCTCTAAAACCGCACTTTCCCCCCCCCTGCACGACCTCCTCGCCTACATAGTGACAAAGCTGTATCACCATTTATATACCCACCATGGTCAAATCTAGCGTAACATTTGAAATGGGCCTATGTTCGAAACGTAAACAAATCGGGTTTTGACACCATTTTTTAGCACCGCTTGATAGCTACTAATCGTGTAGGAAAGTTCCGCATAATCGAGAAAAATAATTAAAAATCATGGTTGGCCGTTTCAGCGTGCGGGCCATTAATGAATCGAAAAATTTCTTTGATCGGCCGTTTCAAAAATCGAGTTATTTTTAATGGTTTTTATTGATTATGCGGAAATTTCCTACACGATTTGTTGCTATCAAGCGGTGCTATAGAATGGTATCAAAACCTTATTTGTTTACGTTTTGGACAGAGGCCCATTTCAAATGTTACTCTAGGCTTTATTAAAAAAAGATCAATGCGATGTACAACAATGACTTACAGTACCGGTAAAAAGTACGGACCTCGTTATATTTTTTTCTTTTCTAAACATTTTGAAGCGATGTAGTTTTTCCGGATTTTGCTTGTTGTCCGCATAGAAATTCTAATGTAGAAACCATTAGGATACATCTTCGAAACATTAAATTCTAAGCTAGGTTTTGTGTGCAATGATCTGGCAATTTGAGTTCTCGCTCGCGTTGACGGGGTGCTGTTTTCTCACTCATCGAAGGAAATTTTGATTAGAGTGAGAAAGTAAGGAACAGTTAGCGCTGGAACCGTGTGCGTTACTATAGGTGCGGCAGAAGGAATGTAGTTGACTTTTTCGTTCTCACGGTGTTCTTACGCATGATCCAACATTACGTCACACTAGATTGTGCATAAAAAAGAACGTTGTTATAATGAAAGAGCTGACTTGCTTCCTTCTGTATCACCAATCACATTGATCACAGCGCTTGCGATTCTCCGTCGGTTCGTCTCGCTGCGCGCGTGTTTTCTGCGTTCAATAAAATTACATAAATCGACAGTGAGCATGCATAAGGGCGTATACGCGATGATCGATTCTCTTAATCGATTTTCTCTTTACATTGCTACAGCTAAGCGATACAATTTTCTAGAATTTGTTCAATGCAGAGTTGTAGCAACAATCAATACGAAACTAACGATTTTAAATTGGCTCACCACTTTAGTAGCCTATTGGTCCCAAGCAAACGATTAACGTACCCTATTCTAGTTGAAATTCTATTACTACACTATGTTTGTTTTGATTCGCTATGAAAGTTTGACAGATAACATCAGGGGTGTGTGGATTCATGCAGAACATGCAGGGGTGAGTGAAATAGCTTGGGACTGCTTGGGACCGTTGTTCTGGTACTGAGTGAGCCAAAAATAATAATGATTTTCTTCGGGACCCAGTGGTCTTAGAGTTACCTCTATGGTTGTAGCATGTTGTATTGGTTATCAAAAGCAACAGCAAACACACCGAGAAACGTTAATTCTAGCGAGTTATTAACCAAATATAAAATCAACGAAGAGAATCGATCATCGCGTTTACGCCCTTATGCATGCTCACTGTCGAAATACTCGATGAACATTTCAAATTGTCCTATCTGCTAACTATACCACATAGTTTGATAAAGGAGGTTCTTATCTAGTGTCCAAAACGTCAAATATAACAGATGAAGGTTTTGCAGCTGAGTTATTGACGAAAGAGAAAGTCGATGAAGGGAATCGATCAATGAAGATAGGACCTTTTGAAATGTTTTTCTAGAATAACATAAAACCAAATTTGTTCCTTTTTTTACTTACTTTAAAATTATTAAATTTTTGATTTATTCTGTGATCAACGAATCATATAGCTATCGTCGCCGAATCATATGTGCAATTGATTTGAAATAACAGGAAAATAACGATAAATGAAAAATATGTTTTCTAAACCCTTCCTTTATGTAAATCTGCCGTTAACACAACTATCTATCCGACATAATGTGGCAAGGTCCTACGAAGCCTTACATATTCGTGCATCCATTAGGGACACCGTGAAAAACTTTGTTAAGCATATGTAACCTCAGAATCAATCTTACAGAACAATTTGGAGAACTTGTGACGCCTCCTATATGTTTCTTTATGTTTAATAGGATGCAACTAAGCTTGTCAATCATTATTGGATACCAATGCTTCAATTAACTCCTGTTGAGTCTGAAAATGCAAGGATCAGGACTACAGAGTCATTTGAACATCCTAGAGCATCATAATTAAATCTCATGGAATATTATATTTGTGTAGTTTCATAGTAACAACAATTGGAAAAGTTCCTTGTAATAAACCTAAGCGAAAAAATGGGACTGAAAGGGTTCAAATTATGAGCGACAGTACGATGGATGCCGAATTTGCCGTCCTTAACATGTAAAGTTTGATTTAAGCCTATTGCTCTTGCTGGCCCCGTTACGTGGGTAGATCACTTTTTCATGGTACGTTATGTAAGATGTACCACCGATTCATAGTCCTGACTACTTCAAACTAGGGGAACAGGATTTTTCAGTAATCCAAGGAACACATCTTAGTCTTTTACTTTTTATGCCTTGTTGATAGTGACAAGACTTGGCTTTGTTCACCGAGGATGATCTTGAAACAAGGAAAAAATGAGCTAGTTATTCTTCATCTATGTGATTCCTGATCTTCTATTCGTTGTTCTCTAGTTTGAAGTGGTTAAGACTAGGGTTCTGATGCATGGTCATTATCGGTGTCATTCCTTAATTTTGTTGCTAAGGAATCCAATTTTGACTGACAAAGGGGCGCGCCTTTGGAGGGTGTTTCAACACTCCGATGGGTATAAATAGCGGGATATTTCAATTAA
Source organism: Ochlerotatus camptorhynchus (assembly GCF_037179485.1). Lineage (NCBI taxonomy): Eukaryota > Metazoa > Arthropoda > Insecta > Diptera > Culicidae > Ochlerotatus > Ochlerotatus camptorhynchus. The sequence continues at coordinate 126,674 of NW_027040742.1, forward strand.
AGTCGGATCCTTGCGATAAATGCAAGAGTGGCAACTGTAAAAAAAATCGAATACTTCATCATTTCTCAATAGTGACGGAGTACTACCAACAATCAATACGAAACTAACGATTCTAAATTGGCTCACTACTTGACTAGCCTATTGGTCCCAAGCAAACCATTAACGTACCCCATTCTAGTCGAAATTATAGTACTACGCAATGTTTGTTTTGATTCGCTATGAAAGTTTGGCAGATAAAATGAGGGGTTATTGATTTTTCCTATGTTTCGAGGGGTGAATCGATTAGCTTGGGACCGAAGAGAGTACCAGAGCTGAGCCAAAAAGTTGAGCACGTTATTTCGGCACCTTCTAGTCTTAGAGTATGGTACTACGACATGCACTAAACTAAGGACACGGGATATACTACAATAGATCAATTAACTGGTCGCAGTAGTGTTAGGACTCGAACAGAGGAAAAGAAAAAAAAAACATCTTGTACTGTAATCATGGATGTCACAAGGGTTGAGTAGTCTGCCGAAGTAACCTATCTCGGGATGTTGTTCGATGAAAACCTGTTTTTCTGATCGCATGTAGAGAAAACCGTAGTCAAGTGTTCTGCCTTGGTTAGATGTCGTCGCAGATTTGTCGAAGATCCCGCCACCACTGGAACACCCCTCACCATCCCTCTCCAAAGGGGGAGTTTGGTAAAGAGAGATGAAAAAACCGATTTGTACCTTCCATAAAAGTTGTCCTAGCTCGCTATTCTACTATCTATATGCAATTTTCACACTGCCGTACTCTAACGGAACTATCAACTCTACACTTTCATCTACTCCATCTATCGTATAAAAAATACCACTACAGTCTGCCATCGATTCCGTTCTCACCAATGTCCGTACTCCTCTGGTATCTCTTCGCATATAGCATTCGGTATCCTCCGCCAAGGTGATGACGATGAGTATCATACCGGCGATAACGCATACTGCTTGTTCTGTACGCACTCACGACTTGCATGGCCATGAGGCAGAATGTATTGTTCAATTTTCTTTGGTTCTTCTTCGTTTTCAGTGCTGCATTCCAGGCTGGACCTCTATACCTCAGTATCGACGACGATACACTAGTCAGAAGCCACCTCTTACTGCTGTTTGGTCCAGAGTTGTTCGGCATGATTATAGCTATCGCATTGATGGCCTTCGCCACCTTCTCACATGCGTGGTCGACGTGGCTATTGAAGCTTAGCCGGTCGAGTACCACTCCAAGATACTTCAGCACGCGCTTTGTTGCTACACACTAAGATTATTTTACAGATTTCTGTAAAATTTTACCGAAATCTCAATAGCTGAACGTTCGGTAAACAATTTTACAGTTTTCCTTTAATTATTTACAGTTATCTGTGAAAAATTCACAGATATTTGTGAAAAACTACAGGAAATCTGCGAAACTGTTTACCGCACGTTCAGCTGATGAGATTTCGGTAAAATTTTACAGATTTCTGTAAACATTTCTAAGTGTGTATGGCGTTCTCCCCGACGGACCAATAGCACTTCCGTTTTGTGGTGCGCTATCTGCAGCTTCGCTCCTTGCATCCAGTTGGAAACCGTGTCGATCGCCTCGGTTGCCAGCATTTCCACCTCTTCCAACGTCTCGCCTACTACCGATAAGACGACGTCGTCCGCAAATCCTACGAGCTCGACTCCTTTGGGCAGCTTCAGCGTTAGCACACCGTTGTACATCGCGTTCCAATGCGTTGGGCCAAGGATAGAGCCTTGTGGCACACCCGGCGTGATCCGGATTGATTTCTCTCCCATGTCCATCTCTCAGACTAGAACCCGGTTCTGGAAGTAACAGCTGGCGCTGTTGAATGCGTTCTTCACGTCGATCGTTATCACGGCGCAATATATATCTCCTATCCACTTCTGTTTAGACGCTTTCTCGGCACTCTAGACCACTGTCCGAATTGCTTCCACCGTTGATCTCCCTTTCCGGAATCCGAACTGCCTCACCGACATCCATGCTCACTCTCCGTGCATTTCGTTAGCCTGTTGAGGATGATCTTCTCCAATAGCTTTCCGACTGTATCCAGCAAGCATATAGGCCTCTACGATGCTGGATCCTCCGGCGGTTTTCCGGGTTTCGGCAGCAGCACTAGCTTCTGTATCTTCCATCGGTCCGGAAAGTGACCTTCATCCAGACACTTCTACAGCACTATCCTGAACATGTCCGGGATCGCCTGGATCGCCGCCTTCAACGCCACGTTGGGGATTCTATCCGGACCGGGAGCTTTCTTCGTCTTCAGTCCTTTCGCCACTGCTACGAGTTCCTCGTTAGAGACTTGTCTACCTTCGGTGTTGTCTGCCTCTGCCTCGCCGTACGGTGTAGGTGGCCAGGTCATTTGGTCGTGCTTCGGTAAAAGTCCCTCCACGATGACTTTCAGCTTGTCTGGGCACATTTCAATGGGCGTGAGTCCATCTAGCATCTGGTGAAACTGCTCCATTGTCCATCTCGGGGGTGCATAGCAACTACATACGAAGGTTCCATTAATTTTGGCGATCACAAAACCTTCGTAAGACCTCGTCACCACTTCTTGTATGGGATACCTGCCCATAACTTGTATTGCCGCCATCCCTGCTCTATCGGCCACCCAGTTATCGTTATCGGGAGGGACTCGATACGGCTCCGCAATCATTGCTACGTCGCACTTTGTTTCCGTTGTCGACGAGATTTTTCGACAAGTTCCTTGAAGGCTGAACTCATCACCGACGGGTCCTTCTTCAGCTCGAAGAGCATATTGCCTTTCTGGGTGCGCCTGGTTTTCACCACGTTCTCGCCTAGTTGCTTCAAATCTGGATCCTCTCTCACTTTCCGGAGGAGTGCTACGTATGTCGTTTTGTCTTTCGCCTCGATAACCAGAGTGTCGCCCTTACTTCTCTCCCTACGATGCCTGGGGTTTTCCTTCTTCTTGACTTCCTTCTTCCTCTCTTGCGTCTTCTTCTTCTCTTCCTCTTCATTCTTATTTTCCTTCTTCTCCTTCTTCCTTTGTTCCTTGTGTTTGTGTTTGTGTGTGTGTGTGTGTGTGTGGGTGTGTGTGTGTGTGTGTGTGTGTGTGTGTGTGTGTTTATTTATTTTTTTATAGTAAGGTTTAGGAAAGCTTTAAGAAGCCTGGCCTGTAGTGAAGGTGGCACGGTGTGGTATCCACTAGTTGCCTAGTGCAGCTCCACTAAAACCCATTCCTTACTCTCTCCTCTGCCTGGATCCCCCCGGGACCACTGTGAAGCGACTACTTCGGGGGATGGCTGTGCTCATGCACTTGTCGTACTCTCAGCGCTAGCTGGGGTTGCTAGATCGCTGCTCTTCTCTCCATTTTCGCTGCAGCTCTGACATAATCTGCGTGACTGCCCTGCTGACGGCATTCCAAGAGTCCTCCTCTCGACACATTTCATCGACGACATTCTCCACGTTAAGGACGGGCATCTCCGTTCGCACTGCCTCGAACCTTGGACAGTCGAAGACCACATGCTCCGGCGTTTCATCGAACCGTCCGTCCGTCCGTCATTGTCCGAACCGATGCAGGTATTTCCTGAAGCAGCCGTGGCCAGACAGGAACTGCGTTAGGTGGAAATTGACTTCTCCGTGTTTTCTGTTCACCCAGGTCGAAAGAATCGGTATTAGTCTAACCGTTCTACCGTTCTCCGTCGTGTTCCACTCCTGTTGCCACTTAGCCAATGACTCCACTCTCACAACTTTCCGTACTCTTCCGGCTTCTCTCCGCCTGTAGCACTCGCTGTCCTCCGCCAGGGTGATGCCGATAGGGATCATACCGGCGATAACGCATACTGCTTCCGACGAGATGGTTCTGTACGCACTCACGACTCGCATGGCCATGAGCCGGAACGTACTGCTCAGTTTCCTTTGGTTCTGCTTCGTTTCCAGCGCTGGAACCCAGGCTGGACCTCCATATCTCAGTATCGATGATGACACGCTGGCCAGAAGACGCCTCTTGGTACTGCTGGGACCAGCGTTGTTCGGCATGATTCTAGCTATCGCGTTGATGGCCTTCGAAGCCTTCTCACAGGCATATTCGACGTGGCTGTTGAAGTTTAGCCGGTCATCGATCATCACTCCCAGGTATTTTAACACACGCTTCGAGGCTATGGTGTGCTCCCCGACGGTGATTTCTGCCCGCTGTACCGCTTTACAGTTACTGATCAATAACACTTCCGTTTTGTGGTGGGCTATTTGCAGCTTCGCTCCTTTCATCCAGTTACCAATCATGTCGATTGCCTCGGTTGACAACACTTCCACCTCTTCCAGCGTCTCGCCTGTTACCGTCAAGACGACGTCGTCCGCAAAGCCAACGATCTCAACTCCTTTGGGCAGTTTCAGCGTTAGCACGTCGTTGTACATCCCGTTCCAGAGCGTTGGACCAAGGGTGGAGGCTTGTGGAACTTCCGCTGTAATCCTAATCGATCTCTGTCCCATGTCTGTCTCGTAGACCAGAACCCGGTTCTGGAAATAACTCCTCAGGATCCTGCACAGGTAGTCAGGGACCCTCATTCTATGCAGTGCTTCGGCGATGGCCTCCCAGCTGGCGCTGTTGAACGCATTCTTGACGTCGATCGTTATCACGGCGCAATATCGATCTCCTCTCCGCTTCTGTTTGGACGCCTTCTCCGCTCTCTCGACTACTGTCCGAATTGCATCCACCGTCGATGCATAATTGTGTGTGTGTGTGTGTGTGTGTGTGTGTATGTGTGTGTGTGTGTGTGTGTGTGTGTGTGTGTGTGTGTGTGCGTGTGTGTGTGTGTGTATGTGCGTGTGTGTGTGTGTGTGTGTGTGTGTTTTTTTTTTTTTTTTTTTTTTTTTTTGGCAAGGAGGAAACCTTCAAAAAGGCCATCGTGCCACCGCTTGACGACTGGGCGCACAGTCGCGGTGACACGGTGTGTGGGATTCTTACCGCACTAAAACCTCCTTAGACGCCTTGCCCTTTTCCCCCGGAACCACTTGTCGTATTACTTCGGAGGGGGCCGTGCATTACGCACCTCACTTTACCTCAGCTAATTGGCGCTTCCAGTTCGCTGATCGTCTCTCCAATTTGTGAGCCATTTATCTCCCAGCGTCACGTTCTACTCGGTTATCCCTGGTGGTGGATACAGCCTACTCTGACGGAGAGTTCTCCCGGCTTCGGCTTTCAGTTCGCACTTGTGTGAGCACATTACTACTTTCTAGTTGGTCTTCCCGCCATTTTCGCTGCAGCGCTGACATGATCTGCGTTACTGCTCTGCTGACGGCGTTAAAGGTGCCCTCCTCTCGACACATTTCTTCGACGACATTCTCCGTGCTAAGGGCGAGCATATCCTCTCGCACATCATCAAATCTAGGACATTCGAAGACCACGTGCTCTGGTGATTCTTCCACATTCCCACACTCCGGACAGAAGGGTGACGTTGTGTGTCCGAACCGATGCAGGTACTTCCTGAAGCAGCCATGACCAGACAGGAACTGCGTCAAGTGGAAGTTGACTTCTCCATGCTTCCTGTTCACCCAGGTCGAAAGAGTCGGTATTAGCCTGTGTGTCCATCTACCGTTCTCTGCTGCATCCCACTCCTGCTGCCACTTAGCCATCGACTCCGTTCTCACCATTTTTCGTACTCCTCTGGTTTCTCTCGTCATATAGCACTCGTAGTCCTCCGCCAAGGTGATGCCGATTGGGATCATACCGGCGATAACGCATACTGCCTCCATCGAAATGGTTCTGTACGCACTCACGACTCGCATGGCCATGAGCCGGAACGTACTGCTCAATTTCCTTTGGTTCTGCTTCGTTTTCAGCGCTTCAATCCAGGCTGGACCTCCGTACCTTAGTATTGATGAGGAAACACTAGCCAGAAGACGTCTCTTGCTGCTGCTTGGACCAGAATTGTTCGGCATGATTCTGGCTATTGCGTTGATGACCTTCGTCGCCTTCTCGCAAGCATATTCGATGTGGCTATTAAAGTTTAGCCGGTCGTCGATCATCACTCCCAGATACTTAAGCATGTGCTTCGAAGCAATGGTGTGCTCTCCAACGGTAATTTCTGCCCGCTGCACTGCTTTGCAGTTACTGACCAACATCACTTCTGTTTTGTGGTGGGCTATCTGCAGCTTCGCTCCTTGCATCCAGTTACCAATCGTATCTATCGCCTCAGCCGCCAACGTTTCCACTTCTTCCAGCGTCTCACCGGTTACCGTCAAGACGACATCGTCCGCAAAGCCAACGATCTCAACTCCTTTGGGCAGCTTGAGCGTCAGCACGCCATTGTACATTCCGTTCCACAGCGTGGGACCTAGAATGGAGCCTTGGGGAACCCCCGCCGTGATTCTAAGCGATTTCTGCCCCGTGTCATTGCATCTGCAAAGGCCTCAAATTCCAATATCAATCTGAGTAAGAAATTAACCAGTAATAGACCCCCATACGGTAGGAGCAAATACACAACTTAACAGCAGCAGTGACAATGTCGCACACTTCCAGGGTCAGTTGTTTATAAACAGTTGCTACCGCGTCGTCAGCGATGCGCGCTGGCTTAACTAGGTGCTTCGAGAAAGGTCAAAGTAAACATTGGTGAGTAAGCATCCTACATAGCCGTTCCTACCGCGAGGAGCATTAATTCTTGTTAAAAAAACAAACACCGACTTTCCAAGAGAAAAACTATCTGTCTCGCTTTATATGTACATACTGGAGAAAAACTATTGTGTAGAGTTTAAGTAACAAATTCATGTATAAAAGGTTTCGAATAATAAAGAATCGGGGCAGTTGTTCTGATGAGTTATTATCCGAGGTTTGCTAGGTGCGGACGAGCACAGTTCCAACCTCAGGATAACTGATTCATCAAAGAGCTTTTTCCATACAGTAGAAATGGAATTGCACTGTCTTTCATTTTACAGAGAAAGAAAGACCACGCGAGTTGTTGCTCTACGTTGGGCACTTCAAAACGGGAGTGAAATATGGATGCGCAACGGAGTATGGGCGCTTCATCTGGTGACAGCGGAAACTAAACCGCTATTTTCAAGTGTTGGAACGCCAAAATTTCGACTGGCTAAAATCAGTAAGTGTTAAAAAACCAAAAAGTAACTTTGATTAAATTACAAAAAAAGAAAAAAGTGAACTAGTGATTAATAAAGAGTACAGCACATTGGTGCACATCTGATCAACTATAAAGACATGGGGACTTCATCTGGGAACTTCATCGCAGACTCAAGAAGGAATAACCCTGATCCTGCTCCTGATAGGGTGAGTACACAGTTAAAAAAATAAATAAAAAAAAAATGTGTAAAGTTCTGATACATTATCGTATTATAAATATTTTACGCGTACAATATTATAAATAGTATACAATTCATCTTTGTAAGCAACATTTCTTGCAAGATGATTAATGCTTAATCAACCACTTTAAGGGAACGTTAAATTAATTTAAACAAATTTAAAAGGCCAACAGGCAAATTTGATTAACAAAGCACAAAACATGAAAAAATAAATAAAATTTGTCTTGAATTTACGCTGAAAGCGTTTTTGATCCAATTAAATTCGCGAAAAGGCAAGATAATAGCAATATCCATAATTTAATAAGAGACTGAGAAACAGTCGCATTTTTTCTCGTTTGCTTCGAAAAACAAACAAAAAATGGCAGAGTTCCCTACTGAAAGAGCTATTCAATGCATTCCAGAGTTCAGAGGCGCGGCCTCAGAATTACGATCGTTTTTATACCAGTGCGATTTCTTCGCTAAGAAATTGCCAGTAGAAGAATCGCATGAACCTTTAATTCAGGTAATTTTGATGAAATTGAAAGATCCGGCATCAGGGTATTTCAAACGCATTTATGCGGAAACATGGCCCGAAGTGAGAACCAATCTCGAAAGAGAATTTGGGACAAATGTTAAACTGGAAGAAATTTTTCAGAAAATCGAAACTTTGGAGCAAGGACCAAACGAATCCTTTCAAGATTACAAAGATAGGGCATTAACATTAAAAGAACACGTGGATGAATATGAAGAAAATAATGCCAAAGGCAGAGAGTCATATGTACTACGGAATTTGAGGATACATTTTTTGGGAGGTTTGAAAAATAGGAACTTGAAAAATATGGCAAAATCACAGAAAAATAACACCTTCAATGAACTAGTCAAATGTTTACAGGAAGAGTGTATCTACGAAAAACAAATTGAGGATATCGAAAAAAGACTTCAGTGTATTCACATCGCTGAAAAATCAAAATCACAAAGGAACCGAAATAATTGGGATAATCATGTTAATCAACCCAAATATTTTAACCGGTATCAACGAAAACATCAACAAAACAATTCGTTTGATAGAAAATTCAGACCTCATAGAGATTTTCCGAATAATTTCGTTAGGTCTAATCAAAGGCCGTTCAATGGAAATCAAAATGGTTACAGGGGCACGAGTTACGAATACCAAGAAAATAATAATTTTAGCAGAAATATGAATAACAATAGGTCAAACAATTACAACAGGAATGATAACGGAAACTACAACATAAATTACCAAGGTGAATACAACAATAGATACAATGACGAAAACCGCAGAGAGAATTTCAGTATCAGAGATAATTTCAACACAAGACATAAAAAACTCAAATTCCGGAATCCGGGAAAGACACATGTTACAGATTCCCAATGTTTTCACGCTGGGATAAAATTTGACCCAGTCATTACAACAAAGCATAAATATCCAATGTTCGGCGGAAATAACGGAGATTTCTACTGGTATATGTCAACAGCAGAAAACCCAGAGTTCTTTTGCAGATACTATTTTAACACAAGTAAAACCGAAAATTTTATGCACAAAAGTATAGCATTGAAAGTGGGAGCAAAACTGATTAACCCACTTAGTGTGGCATATACAGAGATAGACGGAGAAGAAGAAGAATCATTTGGAGACATTTGGGTCAATTTAAAAATAGGCAGAAGTAACATACCAATAAAATTTAACTTAGTTCATAATTTAGCTGTACCAGCCACGATAGGCACAGCATTCGCAAGAGATCATATCGAAAGTATAGGTGGGAGCTTCAGATTTGCAATCTTCAAAAGCTTCTCTCATCCTATAAATAAAAAATATATTGATTATATACATAGAGAAAGTAGTGTGAAAGACATTAAACGATATGTGGAAATTGAACCATACGTTTTTAAAAAGGACATGGTAGGAATCACAGCGGATGAAAATATAATTGAGAGAAATAAGGAGCTCTCAAGTAAAAATAGTCATGAAATAGAATTTAATTTTCATGCAATAATGGGGAAACAAAATAAAAATAAGCAATATAATAACAGCGAATCACCCCTTTATAATATAATATCAAATAAAATAGCACTTAAAAAAATCTATTCTAGAGATAACTTATTTTTTGTCGAGATACCTACATCTAATAACCCCGCATATAGGCTGAGATGTTTACTCGATACAGGTTCATCAGTAAATCTGCTCAGATATGAAGCAGTCAAATCGCTAAGAATAGACCAATTAAATACAAATGATACTATAACAATAGCGGGAATTGGAGGAAATACAAAAACAATGGGATCAGTTAATATAGGTTTAATCATAGGAAACATAGTATTCCCAGCAAAATTTCATTTAATGACACATTTATTGGTACCATGTATACTCGGAGGAGAGTTCCTTCAAAAACATGTAGCACAAATTGGAAGAAATTTTGAATATGCTATTTTCGAGCTTGACACTTGCAAGAAAAACTATAAAGAAGACGAGTGTAAAGATTTTACACAAGTCCATACATTCAATGGAATGGAAATAGATGACCCGTTGGAAAATGATTTTTATCATGAAGAATATAATGAAGAAGGAAGTGAATATGATGACAGAGAAATGTTGGACTTAAATGCTGACATAGATTACGATATTGTCAAATACAAAAATATTAAAATGCTTCAAGGACACGAACGATATAATAAAATCTTCGAACAGATCAAACTTGATCATTTATCACGAAGTGCTTTAGAATCAATTGAATCAATTTTAAGTAATTTCAGTGATGTGTTTTTTCTTGAGGGTGATAAACTGACCCACACAGATGCGGCAGTGCACGAAATAGAAACTTCAACGAACGTACCCATTAATAAACGGCAATACAGATTCCCAGAAGCAACAAAAAAGCAAATTAATGAAGAAATCGAAGAAATGTATAGGCAAGGTATCATCAGACCAAGTAAAAGCCCATGGAATGCACCAGTCTTGTGTATACCAAAAAGGGACTTGGATGCAGCTGGAAATAAGAAATATCGAATTGTAGTGGACTTTAGGGCTTTAAATTTGATAACTAAGCCTTTTGTATATCCAATTCCACTCATCAATGAAATCATGGATAATCTTGGAGATAGTGTATATTTTTCAACATTGGATTTAAAATCAGGATTTTATCAAATCCCAATCGATCCAAAAGATGCCGCTAAAACAGCCTTCTCAACCCCAAAAGGACACTTTGAATTTACAAGAATGCCTATGGGATTAAGGAATAGCCCATCAACTTTTCAAAAATTAATCAATACGGTACTATACGAAATCGGAGACGTTCGAGCCGTTGTTTATCTGGATGATGTCATCATTTCAGGAAGAACAATCGAAGAACATAACGAAAACTTATATAAAGTGTTGCAAGGACTACGCAGACATAATTTAAAATTGGAACCGGTAAAATGCAAAATTTTGAAAACAGAAATCAAATATCTTGGTCATATAATAAATCAATATGGTATTAAACCAACCAAAGAAAATGTTGAAAGTATACAATTGATGAAAAGTCCATCTACAGTGAAAGATGTTCGTTCATTTTTAGGTACAATTAATTTTTATGGAAAATTCATTAAAAACATTGCAAAGTACAGGAAACCCTTGAACGATTTATTGAAGAAGAATGTAAAATTTGTATGGACACGTGAATGTGAGGAAGCTTTCGAAATGCTTAAAACATGCCTCATATCTGAACCTTTGTTAGTAAGGCCTACTTATGAGGATACATTTGTCATCACCACAGATGCTAGCAATTACGCGATAGGAGCGGTGTTATCTAATGAGGAAACTGTCGATAGACCGATCGCCTTTGCGAGCAGGGCATTAATAGGTGCAGAAAGTAGATACCACACAATCGAGAAAGAATTATTAGCGATCGTTTGGGCGGTTGACATTTTATATTTGATCAAAAATTCATTGTTTACACAGATCACAGGCCTCTAATTTCAATTTGGCGGTTAAAGGAAACGTCGCCCACATTAACAAGACTGCGACTTAAGTTGCAAGGTCTTAAATGTGATATACGCTACAAACAAGGGAAAGAGAACATTGTTGCAGACTTTTTGTCAAGGCTACCATGCACGAAGGAAAACAAAAACGTCAACCAGATTCAACCAACAAGTTATTGTCAGGGGCAATCAAGGTTACAACGTTGTAAGGTTAAAAAAGGTAGCGTAGACATTAAGAATCAACAAGATACGTCGGTAGAACAAGAGCAGGTAGTTGCAGTCGTTACGCGACAGCAGCAAAGAATGCAGAGGCAGACAACCCAAACAAAAATAAACAACAAGCCATCAAGCGATTTCACTGACCAGAATTTGAGAACTTACCAACCTCAAAGGGACTCAGTTTTTAATGAATTAGTAAACATGGATATAAGGGACAATGAAAACACCACAAAGAAAGATGATAACCACAACTTATACAATGATTTTAAAGCAAGCGTAGAACAATCATTAGTAAACACAGATGAACTTATGATTTCAGGGCAATTAACTAATGACTCAGCAGATGCTACATTAGTTATATTAAATAGTAGATCAGCCTACAAGGAAATTTCAACTCTGTGTAATTTACCACATGGATTGAAGGATTATGATAAAAATGGAATTATAAATATACCAAACGAAAAGATTACAGGATTGATTATCGAGGGGAAAAATAACTCTTTGCTCAATGGTAAAAGTTTCCTAAAAAAACTCAATAGGAGCTCTATGGAAGGTCCTGACTATCTAAAGCAAGCAAAACATGTCCATATATTATCATTTCGCAAAATAAAACAGTTTGAAGTATTACAAATGATACAATTCATATCATTGAAATTTGATAAGAAAATTTCTTTGTACAATGCAGACTCTGAACGTATTCAAATAGAGGGTGAAGAAATTGAAACAATTTTACGAGAATTTCATGACGCACCCCTAGGTGGACATGTAGGAGCAAAACGTATGCGAAAGAGAGTTGGATCTCTTTTTACATGGAAAAATATGAGACGAGACATTGAAGATTATGTAAGAAAATGCGATTCGTGTCAGAAAAACAAAATTTGCAAGTCCAACAAAATTCCAATGAAAATTACTACAACAGCTACAGAGCCGTTTGAAAAATTATTTATGGATATCGTTGTTTTACCCGAATCGGAATGGGGTAATAAATACGGATTAGTCGTTCAAGATGACTTAACCAGATATTTAATTGTCGCATGTATGGAAAATCAGGAAGCACAAACAGTAGCAAGAACTTTTGTCGAAAATGTGATCTGCAAGTTCGGGTGTCCAAAAGAAATAGTGACCGATCAAGGTGCGAACTTCATGAGTAACCTTATGAAAAACATATGTAAAATTTTGAAAATTAAAAAAATCAACACAAGTGCATACCATCCACAGGCTAATTTAGTGGAACGTTCAAACAGAGAGTTGAAAACCTATTTACGACAATTTATTGGAGGGAATCAAAGAACATGGGACCAATTGATACCATACTTCAACTTTGAATACAATACAACGATTAACTCTTCAACAAATTACACCCCATTTGAGTTATTATATGGACGAAAGGCAAAAATTCCCACATCCATTTATAAAAAAGGTAATTCCACAATGGACTATCATGATTACGTTGGTGAAATGAAGAGTATTTTGAGCAACATTCATTATAACGCAAGAGAAAACTTGAAAATATCAAAAGAAAAGCGGAAGGTTCAATATGACAAAAATTCAAATCAATGGCAACCAATGTGGGGAGATTTAGTTTTAGTGCAATCAAACCCTATGGGGGTAGGACAAAAACTACAGAGTATGTGGCGTGGCCCATACACAGTAATGGAAATTCCTAGTGAACAAACCGTGGTAATACAGAATGGGAAGAAATTAGAAAAAATCCACGTCAATCGTATAAAGCGATACAACGATTAATCAATGAACAATGAAAAGTACGCGGAACAAATTCGTCAGTACAGATAAAGATTTCTATAATCAAAATAAGTATTTATTTATCGATACTTATGTACATAACATTTATATTATAAATAAGAATAGAGAGACACACACAATTAAAATTTGGATGTTCCTCTAGGATATGACTATGAAAATGGAAAGAATATTGCGAGCAAATAATAAAAATATTAGCGAAGTGAAAAAAAGAAGTGATAAACTGTAGCTAATGTATAAGAGAAATACATGGAATGTTTGTGAGAGCGTGCGTTAGACAAGGGAAGACGTTCCCGGAACGAATGATGTATATGGTGATGATTAAATTGAATAGTAATATAAATAAATAATAAGAATAAAAATCGAATGGATATTATTGACTAAATGATAATGACCCCGGGGTATGTAGATATAAAATTAAGTATTGTTATTTGAAAATGAATTTATGGAATAACCAGAATGATAAGAGACAATTGAAAATTGTAAAGAAAAAGTATATATAAAATGACAATTGGGATTAATAAGGAATTGAACAAAATGTTCAAAACATGCATATATGGAGATGGAAACATAAAAGCGAAGCTTCAGATAAAGTTTCAAGAAAATGAAAACAAAGGTAAAAACATATATAGTTAATAATAGTAAACAGTATTTTCTAATATAATTAGTGATGAAAACATTTCAAAGAGATACAAAAAATTTCGACCTATATGTAATGCATATAGTAATTGAATGATTCAGCTTATAAAACAAATGTATTCATCAAAAAAGAGCAAACTATTTTGCAGTACGATTTTGAATGGATCGAAGAGCTAAGGATTGACATTACAGCACACAATATGGGTTAAATTACTGAAAAACAGTTACAGATTTATAGAATAATTTCATAAAAAAAAATAATAACACGTTGAAAAATAATACTAATGACAATGATGAAAAAAAAAAACTGTGAAAAACAAGATCGAAGTGGACAAGAATATTGTACCTACAAAGCACTTTGGACTAACTGTGCACTAGAATCTCACAGCGAGATTGAATACAAAACAATTTTGAACGGAAAATACCGTCAAAACACAGAATTAATATACTGTAAATGATCCCAGAGTCGTGAATGATGTTATGGTTGACAATTTATTAAAGGCCGTTTTATTTATTACAGACCGTTACAGATGTGGAGATGAACAATTGAACAATGGCATTCGGAATCCAGAATGCACGAGAATTTATGAATGAGTCTAACTGAAATTTGAGTTTACTTACAGATACCCACCGTTTTCACTCAATTAGCGAAGACGAGCACTTGCAGCAATTTGGCCACGTACAAGACATTAATTGAATTGACTAAATAAAAAGTTAAACGTATGGCCAGAGGAACCTGGAACCGAGCAAAGCTGAATCGAATTACAGATACGTGCCGTTTTAAACCTCATTAGGAGAAAGAGAGTACTTGCTGCAATTTCATGACGTGGCCATTCAGATGCTTTGATTAATTGGTGAGTTACAACTACAGACAAAAAGAGTTAAACGAAGTAACAGAAAAAGTAGGGTAATAAAATAAAAATACTAGCAAAACATGATGAAAGATATCAGAATAAGAAGTATGACACAAAGGAACAAAGTTAAGATTAAAACAAGAAGTGTAATATCGACAATCAGATAAAAATGTTCAGTTAAAGTAATTAATTCTGAATTTGTTTGCAGAAAATAGATAGCATACTGATTATTTATTGTGTGGATGAAAATATGAAATTGAAAAAAAATAAGAGTTGCAAGCAACTAACGAAGAATATTATTAATCATATCATGTCAATGATATCAAAGTATGTAAACCAAGTTAAAAAAAAAAAATATTATAGTTGATTCAAAAGATGAGTAGAAAATAATTTGAATATACCAAAGTTATAGTTTAATGAATGTTTTAGAGTGAAATTGATAAAAAAAATATCCAAAAGAAAATTATTGGTGATACAGTGAGAAAGGGAAAATCGATTTTGGATATCCTTGGATGTACCAGGTGGCGAATCTAAGAGACGGTCAACAGCGAAGGAAGAGTCACAATCACAATGGCTAGATGACAATCGAAAGATTGACGGTGTTGGGTAGGATCATCGGAAAAAGTATAAGGAACAGGAGGATGGAATCGAGTGGTTTATTAAGGATAACAAAATTTATCAACACGTTATACTGTATAAATGAGCAATTTTTGGCATAAGCTCATCACACAGCATCTAAAAAGACAAACTACTTCAGCAACGGTTTCGCAAACATCATCATAAAACTGCAGAACATACAACGTAACGTTTGATATGACATCATTAAACATCAAACTCAAAAATGGCAATGAAGCACAATCAAGTACACAACTAACGCATGGTATGGCACAAACAATAAATTGACTAGCTGCATATATAAACACAGATAGAACACAGTCGTGGATAAAATCCAAAACAAGTTTACATCTTATAACAAAAATCATCGAAGATGTGGAATCATACTACACCATAGAGAAAGTTGAAGTTCTAATAAGCACAAAAAAGTTTCCAACAGAAACATACATAATGACGAGATGCGATCAGTACAAGCCATAGATATGAAAGACGATGAAGAGTAACCTGAATGCGGCAAACAACGAATCATAGATGGCGGGGAATGGCAGATACACCCACACCTGATATTTGATATCAACCAAATGACGAGTCAGGAACAGTTTTTAATCGCATGGATGAACGAGCAGAAACGAAGGAGCTTTTACGAAAGGTACAATTGAGGATCACCCTAAGGTTAGGAGAAATATGGCATGAAGAAAGCACGAAATTTTCAAATCGAAGATTACCAACTCAAGCTTATCGATATTATTTTTTGCAAAAAGATTCTCAAGCTCAGTAAGTAAGGGGGGATGCAACAACCCCAAATTCAAACATCAATCCTTATAGTGAATTATTCGTAATGATTCTATAGAATGTTAACATTAAATATCAATTGCAACAAGAATGGTATAACTCAACTAAACGCATAATTAACGTAAGTCAGTTAGGCAAATTTTCATATCAGCAAAACGCGTGATAAAACTTGTTCACACATATGATTTAGCCAAATGACAAAATTAAGTTACAGTATGAACGACTGAATATGTTTATCAATAGTACAAAGTAGGGTCAAAAAGGCACAGTAGGAGTAAGAACCATAGTAAGAAGATCCAGTAAAAAAATTAGCAAATATAGAATAGATACCAGCGCATATCCTTGAGAAGAATCTCTTCGATATTATCCTCAAGCTGGTTAAGTAAGAGGGGATGCAAAGGCCTCAAATTCCAATATCAATCTGAGTAAGAAATTAACCAGTAATAGACCCCCATACGGTAGGAGCAAATACACAACTTAACAGCAGCAGTGACAATGTCGCACACTTCCAGGGTCAGTTGTTTATAAACAGTTGCTACCGCGTCGTCAGCGATGCGCGCTGGCTTAACTAGGTGCTTCGAGAAAGGTCAAAGTAAACATTGGTGAGTAAGCATCCTACATAGCCGTTCCTACCGCGAGGAGCATTAATTCTTGTTAAAAAAACAAACACCGACTTTCCAAGAGAAAAACTATCTGTCTCGCTTTATATGTACATACTGGAGAAAAACTATTGTGTAGAGTTTAAGTAACAAATTCATGTATAAAAGGTTTCGAATAATAAAGAATCGGGGCAGTTGTTCTGATGAGTTATTATCCGAGGTTTGCTAGGTGCGGACGAGCACAGTTCCAACCTCAGGATAACTGATTCATCAAAGAGCTTTTTCCATACAGTAGAAATGGAATTGCACTGTCTTTCATTTTACAGAGAAAGAAAGACCACGCGAGTTGTTGCTCTACGTTGGGCACTTCAAAACGGGAGTGAAATATGGATGCGCAACGGAGTATGGGCGCTTCAGCATCCACCGTCGATCTCCCTTTCCGGAATCCAAACTGCCTCTCCGACAACCCGTGTTGGTGCACAAGACGCAGACGTAGATGTCACGGTTCTTTTAGCGAATCCATTTATTATGCGAATGCTAAGCTAAAATATATAACACGATTGTAATTTACAGAATACCGATAGTTATGCCCTAGGAGTACTCACAATTCTGTGACTCTAGTCGCAATACCCTGCGTCCTAGTGACCTCCCTGTGATAGCAAACTGTGATGACCTGTTTGTTATTAGTTTATCGTCTTAGTCATAAGTCAAACATTAACATTAGAGTTAACGTTTACTTACTGTCTGTCCGTATTAGAATTAAGATTATCATAAATTTTAGTTCATTTAGTGGAATGTTTGCATGAATCTAACCTATAAGTATAATTCAAGTAGAATAAGTAATTCACCGGTATTTTTCTGTAATATTTTGTATGAAAACTCACGAGACATTTGTAAGCACAGGAAAGGATTCACATATGTTAGGAAATATAGCGTAATAACTTCAATAAATTCACTTTTAATCAGAACAACTTTCATCGGCATGCCATTCATTCTAACACATTTGACTTGTTATTTTCATCTAATGACATTTCTACCCTGCTTCGGCAAGCCTATTGTGTGGTTTCTGATCTATCAAACTGGTTCAGCATCCCTACAGAACATTTCGTTTGGAACGCTGACGCTTGTAACGCCTCCCGCTACAACCCGTGTTCACTCTCCGTGCATTTCGTCAGCATATTGGCCTATACGATGAAGGATCCCCCGGCGGTTTTCCGGGCTTCGGCAACAGCATCCAGTTTTCTCGGCATAGTTGCCCTTGCTAATTATTCGGTCAACTCGTTCGCGCTTAGGCCCGTGACGCTGCTGTCTACCCTTAGAGCTTCGATGAAGAGATCCTTATTGAATGCCTTCGTCTTCCACTTCCGCTCGCTTACTTTCGTCCTCCGTGTGTTTCGCGCGCGCGTGTGTGTGTGTGTGTGTGTGTGTGTATGTGTGTGTGTGTGTGTGTGTGTGTGTGTGTGTGTGTGTGTGTGTGTGTGTGTGTGTGTGTGTGTGTGTGTGTGTGTGTGTGTGTGTGTGTGTGTGTGTGTGTGTGTGTGTGTGTGTGTGTGTGTGTGTGTGTGTGTGTGTGTGTGTGTGTGTGTGTGTGTGTGTGTGTGTGTGTGTGTGCGTGTGTGTGTGTGTGTGTGTGTCTATGTTTGCATTTGCGTATGTATATTGCATGTAGGAGGTTTGCTATATTATAATCGGGATATTCCGAACAAAGCTATATCCTGGCTTTGTAATTCATAAACCATTGTGAGGCATGTAAGCATAAAACATTTTTATTCACGTTAGCTGTTATATAGCTTGGGGATATCTGAAAGAAATTCTCTTAATAATCTCTCTTAATCCTGATACCAATGGCATTTCAACGACGGAGAAACTTATTTCTACAAAGGCTAATGATTCTTAAGCTGTTGATAGTCTCAGATGACACTAAGAATCAGTATATTTTCTCCTTCATAACGCAAGAAGCCAGGATGGCCTAGAGACGATTCAGCACCTGGTACATGAAAGTGGATTATCACTCGCATATTTTCTAATTTTTTTTTCTAAAATTAATATTTTTAGTTGAATTTTTATTTGTATTGAGTTCACTGTCTGATTTATTGTTATTGTATTTTTTTTTCCTTTGGTTTGTTTTCCGTCGATCTTGTTTTCCGTGCTGAGCACCAATGCTACCGACGCCAGAGAGGCAGCTCCCACACCTGGACCCTACCTATCGACCCATCAAACTCATGAACCGGGGACCAACGGCTTTACTGTTATTGTATTTTAATATGTTTGAATGTATTATTATTGACAATCTGAAAAGACGTGAAGGATTTGTGTCTACGGGAGAAGAAATATCAGGATTTTTTCACACCCGCGGGCTTTTTCCCTTCACCATTCAAAAAATAAACAGAAACCCGTTAAACATATTCACAGCCTCAGCATAATCATTTTCACAGCACTGAAACAACCATGGACGAATATTCATTCTAGTCTACGACATTATGACATTTTATGGAATCTGAAGTCTGTTTCGAATAATGGGTGTAGGTAATGGGCAGCAACAACGGTAAACAGACAAACTATTTACAGGTTTTATATATTAAATACTTTATATAATTGCCAGCAACGCCGGCTGGGCGTATCCTATGGCTTTCCCTCCATACTAACAAAATTCCACCCTTTCCGTGACACTTATTAGGGGTCGTAGAGTTTTCTACATTTCTCTTAAGTCAGTGTCGGACTAACATTCCTCTCCCATCCTCACCAGATTTATTTATTTATTTATTCATCTGACATATATGTGGTCTTAATGAATATGAGAATACATTTTCAAAACAGCTACAAAATTGACAAACTAGTAATTCTATTTTTAAAACGACCAGAAGTTTCGCCGAACTCAAAGAGATCCTCCACCACCGAAAAAGCACGAATCATCGACGATATTGGTTCATTATATCCAAACAAAGTACGGTGAAATCTGTCCTGTAGTAGTGACCGCTGCCGAAGAGGACGTTGATCAGCACGGAAGTCCAAAATAGAAAGTAGCCGGGGAGAATCGACTTCACCATTTAGCAACTTCGCCATGAATGTCGTCTGTTGTAGTCTTCGCCTTCTTTCAAGGGAGTCCATGCCCAACAGTCTACATCGATCGGGATAGGCAGGGAGGTTCAACGGATCGCGCCAAGGTAGATGACGCAGTGCTAGCCGGATGAATCGTCGCTGGACACGTTCAATCCTTAAGGTCCAGGAAACATCATTTGGAGTCCAAACAACAGAAGCGGTTTCGAGAATTGGCCGTACCAGCGCGCAATACAAGGATTTCAAGCAATATGGATCCGTAAAATCCTTTGAAATTTTCGAAATAAAGCCCAACTGTCGATTCGCCTTGGCAATTATCGAAGTGTAGTGAGAATTGAACGTCAGTTTTGGATCCAGCTCAGCTCCGAGATCAGTAATCACTTCAACTCGTTTAAGTGAAGTACCCTTGATGCGATAATCGAACAATATCGGTTGTTTTGAACGATGAAAGGTCATAACAGAGCACTTCGGTACGCTAATAATTAACTTGTTCCGATGGCACCAGTCAGAAAATAGGTCTAGAAGATGTTGCAAACGGTGGCAATCTTCAGTTGAGCGAATAACTAAATAAATTTTCAGGTCATCGGCGTAGATGATCACGCAGTCCAAGCCTAATTTCGAAGCAACGTCGTTGAAAAACAGTGTGAACAATAATGGTCCCAAGCTGCTTCCTTGGGGAACACCGGATGTATTGCAGAAGGTCGAAGAAACACAGGAGTCAAATTTAACGCGGAGTTTCCTTCCCGTTAGGTAAGAGTTCAGCCAAGACACTAGCTTAGAGCATGACCCGAGACGTGACAGTTTAGCCAACAGCATATTGTGATCGATCTTGTCGAAAGCCTCCTCCAGGTCAGTATAGATGACATCAACTTGAGCCTTGCTTTCCATAGCAGTTATGCTAGTGTTGGTAAAGCTTAGCAGATTCGTCGTGACCGATCTTCCAAACCGTAGAAATATAGCTGTGCCACTGGTGTAGAATCATATCAAGATGCAAAGACGTGGCCACCCAAGTAGCACAAGTCTAAATAATGGTCTTCAGAACCCTTATAAAACCCAAATTGTTACATGGGCAGGGCAGCTCTAGTCTGTTGGAGAGAGACTCATCCTGTATCTAAGAGGTAGTGGTTAACCAAAAAAAATTATCTAACAGCAACGGATGAAGGTGTGTGTCCTCCTTAACAACAGTTTGGAGCTCGTACCACCTACGACATTATGCAACCTGGTTTATGCTATGCTATGCTATGCTACGAAGATTGATCAGCATCAAAACAACAGCAAAGAGTTATGGAAAAAATTGAAATCTTTATTAAAACCTAGTAAGTGAAAATCCGCGGTCCATAACGGTCCGCGGTCATTCACAAATCAAGGCATACTTTGATCAAATTTACGTGGAAATTAATTTTTCTGATGATCCGGATCTTCTGGCGGGCCTGATGACCATTTAGATTTCGGGGTTAACTAGGACCCCCATCCGGTCTTGAGCCAAGATGTGCTCTAAAGGTTCTACATTTTGTACACGAAAAAAATGGACCAACTACAGTGCCACCTAGAGCCGCGAATGTGAAAGTGGCTCGCTCGCCCACACATTTTGTCGATTTTCCACATACAAATTTCAAGCTGTTTGAGGAACCCTACCGTGAACCAAATGACTTTAAATTTTGGCAGGATGTATCTAACCCCCCAAACTACCATTCTAAGGGGTAGCGTATGATAATCCAGACTAGATATCAATATTATGATCTTGTAACCGCGCCATAACTTCCTTTATGTTGCTGTCATGCTCTTCTCTCGTGTTTCCAACAATAAGAATGTTTATTCGTTTCTCCTTCTTCTAGGGTTTTTTCGCTTCTGGGGTGAGCGTTTTGGCGGCTTTCAACTGCATTAAGTAGTAATTATTCTTGAACTTATAATTACTACTGGCGTTAAATCACACACACAATATATGTCCAACTAGAACGTATCGATCATACCCCTAATAGTGCACGCCATTTTTAGTAGCAACAATCAAGCCAATTTTTCCGTGGATGACAGGCAACGATAAATTTATTTTTAAACAAAATTTATCATGCAAACAACACGTATGAAAATTCCAAGCCATTTCATCGCGTCAGATCCATGATAGCTCCTGACAACCAATATATCTGATCCAATTAATTTTATCTTTCTTTTGCCACCTCGCGGCTAGCAATTGAGCATTGAACCTACAATTTTCCGTAACAGACGGTGCGTGAGCAAATGTAGAGGATTGCAATTTCCGAGCGATCCATTCGCCTGGCAAATAATGACAGGTTACCCGAAATGATGGAACAATGAAATATTGAACAGCCAGCATATATATAATATTCTCGAAAATTGATCCCGTCATCTGATAACAAAGGCCAGTCGGTGCAATAAATATCAGACATTCACCTCTTCGAACGTTTTCCATGGAGGATCAGCAGCATTGTAGGGAAATGAGAAGCAATTTATTTTAAAGTCATGCTCTACAACCACTTTATGCGCGACAAATATGGTCAGTATGGCGGTTGCTAAAGTTGACCGCCATCAGCCTCGATGTGCACATTTATTTTAATTAACTCACTTAAATGTATTATTAAATAAAATGTAAAACGATTATAATTTGCATATATGTAGCATGGTGATATGGAAATTATACTATTGTTGGCTTCTTTCTCACCGAACTACAACATCCGATAACATCATCAGGAATAGGTGCTACTTGTTTGTGATGAGTAATGTAAGCAAAAATATTGATGCAAAAATTATCGCTTTTGCCACCGAGTCACCATTAATAACTATACACATGTCCCTTTTACGGAGTTGAATGCAGATGCCGTTGATATTTAAAGTACCACTTAGTGTTTTTTTTTATTAATATTTTTATTATTACCCTACAAAGTATGCAATATACAAGGTGGCAACTGAATTTCTATTTTGAAATTCCAGGGTTGTCTGGTCAATAAGTAAAAAAATTCCCAATTTTATAAATTACATTTTATTACTAGCGAACCATCGAAAATTTTATCCAAAAATATTGATTTGATATGATAAATACTAATGTTTAATTATTATTCAAAGTGCTGGAAAATTTCCATAATAAAATGCTTAAAAGGTTATGATTTTCATAAAATGTTCACGTGATTAAACGAAAGCTTCAATATGTATGGTTAATAGAGTTTTCGAAAAACCCAGATTTGTAGAAGCTGAATAGAAAACATTTTTTTTTCAAATGCTTAAGCGATGAGTTATAAGACTAAAGCAGTAAGATATTATAATGGGTTTACAGTCATTATTTGCAATAGTGTTGTCTTTCAGAATCATCATCAACCAGAGCTCCATGAATATACGTTGCAAACAATTATTAATGTTTTAGGCTCATGACTCATAAGTGCGACCCACAATACTGCGCGTCACCGTCAGCGTTGACGAAGGAGTTCTAGAGCCCATCTGCTACACCTGGAACCAACCTTCCATTTGGTTGTAAGGATGTCGGGAGAGAGCGGAGGAGTCTGTTATTACCGTAAAGTGGTACCCTTCGACGTAAGCACGGAAAGCTTCGATTGCGAGAAGCGCAGCTAATGCTTCTTTCTCTGCGGCGTGGTAATTTTTCTGGGGTGTCGTTAACTTATGCGAAAAGTATGAGATAACCCGTTCTCCATCCTCCTGCTGCTGCGTAAGAACGTCAGCTACTGCTACATCACTCGTATCCGTTTGAATGATAAATTCCCTTGAGAAGTCAGGACTACCGAGGACTGGGGATGAGATAAGGCACTTCTTAATCTGGCAAAAGGCCCTCTCAGCCTCCTCATTCCACTGAATAACCTTGGACTTTGTTTGCAACAGGTCAGTCAAGGCAGACGTGATCCCACTGAAGTCCTGGATGAACCTAAGATAGTAATTCGCCATTCATAAGAATCTTCTCAGTTTGGTCACTGTGTTTGGCCGTTCGTATTCGACAATCGGTCTAATCTTCTCCGGGTTTGCCCGAAGACCGTCAGTACTTAGAAGATATCCTAGGAAAGGAATTTCGCTGACCCCACACTGGGATTTCTCCACGTTTATACTAAGGTTTGCCTCTTTTAGGCGACGTGCAATTTCAACGAGAAGCTGCACGTGATGCTCGAACGTTTCCGTGACTATGACAATGTCGTCAAGGTACACGAAAACGTACGGCTCCAGTACACCATGACCCAGAACATTGTCCATTAGTCTAGCCAAAGTGGCTGGACTATTAACAAGGCCGAAAGGCATTCTGGTGTACTGGAACAACCCTTTGCCCTGCACACTGAACGCCGTGTACTTTCGCGAGTTAGGTTCTAGCGAAATCTGTAGGAAGGCTTCGGATAAATCGATGGTTGATAGGTATTTTGCTTTAGGCAGTTGTCCCAGAATTCGACCAGGGTGGGGCAAAGGGTAGGCATCACGCAGAGTTCTCTCGTTGATCTTGCGTGCGTCTAGACAGAGTCTTACCTTAGAAGACTTGATCACTGGTACACAATTCAAGGACCAATCAAACCTGCTGCGTTCAATGATCCCCACATCTAGCATTCTCTGCAACTCTATTGCCACCAGTTCCTGCGTCTTTGGGGACATGACGTAGGGAAATTGTCTCACCGGGGATTTGTCCGTCCACTCATCACTGATTACGATCCGGTGTTTGGTGAGCGGAGTGATAGTCAACTGTCCTGCTTTTGCTGGGAGAAACAGACGTTTGACCTCCTCGATCTGTTGGCTCTCTTCCTCTGATAAAATCGCCACGATTTCTGGATCCTGTAACAACCCGCTGGTTCTGGAATTTTCTCCAAAAATCCATGTCACATATACGGTCGAGGGACAAATTCTGGACAACCAGGGTTGGAACAATCTTAATCCTGTCGAGGAAACGATAAGGAAGGTGAACTTGCCCACGAATTTCGAGCTCATCGCCGCTTGCTGATCACAAGGAAATGTGTTTGGGTGGACTATGAAGTTTTTTTTTGGCTTCAATCGAGCGAGTAAACTTTTGCTGATGATAGTAACATTACTTCCACTATCCAAAAGAGCTTTTAAAGGAAAACCATAAATCTTAACGGCTACATAGGGACGGTTAGCATTCGGAAACGTCTAAGTTATTTGACAGATTTGTTCTGTACGGGAGTAGCAGTCTTCGCTAGGGCACTCCCAGTAGACTGGAGGATTCTGATTTGAAATAGGTGGATCTACGCTTCCGGGTTCTGCGAACGGCGATTTTCGTTCGATCGTGGTCCGTTTTTTTAGACAGTATGGACAGAAGCTTGTAGGGAAGCCGTGTAAACCACAGTTTTCGCAGAAAAGACGACGAGGTTGGCGGCACATTACCGTGTGATGGCCGGGTATTCTACAGTTGAGGCAGGTGTTTGAATTGGGAGGTTTATGTCCGTTAACGACCTGTTCCAGGGTGACCTGAGGACGCATGGAAATGCCTTAAACTGGCAATTTTGGTTCCGAATTCTTTTGAGAATTTGAATTAGCCGGTGGTTTAGGTGGATTTTGAGAGTTGCTAGAACTGAGCCCAGGAGGTGGATTTTGCGACTGGTTTGAAGAGTTTTGTTGATTCCTGTACTGGTTACCTGGCGGACGGACCTGCTGCTGTGCTTGTGGCTGGGCTGGTTTCTGGCGATTCCTACTGGCGGTGTCCTGGTTTCCGATCGCATGTATCGTTTTCTCGTTGCCAAAGATCTTGTTATAGGCCGAGAAGTTCAGCGCATCTAGCTTCTGACCAGTGGCCACGAGTGTCTCCAAGTTCACTATCGGAATGAACGTCATCTGCCTTTTGTAGTCGACTCTCATGTTCTGCTGCAGGATTTGGACCTTCTCATGATCCGGAATCTGCACGCACATCGTTCGGAACAGCTTTTCCATCTCGAATTAGTATTCATGGAACGATTCTAGATTCTGCTGTCGCCGTTGGTAGGTCTTCATTTTGATCAACGCATCTAGGTCCGGGTGCATGTACGTTTGCTTTAACTCAAACACTAGATGCTCCCAATTCATCAATCGTCCGGTCGACCGTTGTGTCATGTACCACTTCAGGGCCGATCCCGTGAAGAGGTGTACTGCGGACTCGAATAGTTCCCGATCTGTGTGTTCAGCGAGAGACAAGGCTTGGACTAGCTCCAGGAATTCGTTCAATCCCAACCGCCGCAATACTTAGTGATATTCCACTTGGATATCGGCAAAGTATGGCGCGATTGAAACGGTGTTGAGTACTGAGCTGCAGAGAAGTTTGTTACTGGCCTCGGAGCTGGAGCAGCCACTGGAGCAGGTGCCGATGCAACGTTTGGATAACGGGGTGTGAAAGGGTGAAACGAATCTGGAACCGTCGGATTGCGTACTGGTTTGTTTCGAGGATGAATAAACTTTCCCGAAAATTAAGGGGTTGAAAATTGTGACCTGAACTAAACGAATCGAAAGGGTTTGGAGATGCTTGAGGCGGAAAATTAGTCTGAACAGCGGCATACTTTCCTTCCTTCCGTCTGTTCAACTCCTGTTCAAGAGTAAAGATCCTACCGTGCAGTAAGTGAATCATATCAAGTTCGCTTTGTCTCCATACCGACCGCATGTTGTACTGCGTTGATTTGTCATTTGGTTGAATGCCATCACCACCTTCGTGTTCACTCTCCTCGCCGTTATCATCACTTGCTGACGGTTGACATAACAACTGCTCTAATGCTGGGACAATTTCTTCTATGAGATCCTGCATACTACCGTGAAGATTGGGCAAACCTCTTGACCCTGCCAGCAATCTCACTATGTTTATTTATTTATTTCGTCAACCAACGTAGACTAGTACATATTAGAATACATTTTTGTTTTTTTTTAAATTTATTTATTTATTTCGTCAACTTTGGACAAAAGGTTAAAAGTATAATTTTTTCTTTAATAAAAATTAAGCAGTGTCAGCTTTCCTATTTTTTATGAGTTATAATGCCTTATGGAGCAAAAATATTGTTTTAGTTTATGCCGAGACATTGTAAAGTCAATGGTTTCGCAGTATTGATTGTAAGAGGCCATCATGCGGTTTAATGGCCCATATTTTGTATAATTTGAGCAATGATGTTTTATGGCAAATAAATTTCGATTTCGGAGTTGCCGAGTAGGTGCATGGACATTTAATTTTGATAAAAGTTCTGTGGAGTCAATGCGTTGCGATATCGTTTACAAATGAAACCATTGCATATTCACGACGCTCTTTTAATGTTTGTATGTTTATAAGCATGCAGCGTGCTTCATATGATGGAAGAGGAAATGATGTTCAACCTAATTTACGAAGAGCGTATAATAGAAATTGTTTTTGTACGGATTCTAATCTTTCTTCGTGCGTGATTGAAAAAGGAGACCATACAATGCTGCAATATTCCAGTATTGACCTCACATAGGCGATATATAGTGTTTTAATTGTGTATGGGTCCTGAAAGTTATAGCAAAAGCGCTTGATAAAGCCTAGCATGTTATTTGCCCTGTGAATAGTTGTGTTGTAATGGTCTATAAAAGTTAGTTTAGAGTCTAAGATAATTCCTAAATCCCTAACTCTTTCACATTTTTCTACATTTTGATTTCCTAGTGCAATTGAAATATTTGAAGTTGTTCTTTTCCTGCTAAATGATATTAAGTTACATTTTTTTTACATTCAATTCTAGTAGACTTTTTTTGCACCATATGTAGAATATGTGTATTTCATTCCGGAATATATTGATGTCTTCTTCATTTCATATTTCCAAAAAGAGCTTCATGTCGTCGGCATAAATAAGCAATTTAAGTTTTTTGAGAATGAAAGAAATGTCGTTTACGTATAGAATAAAAAGAAGAGGTCCCAAATGAGAGCCTTGGGAGACGCCTGAAGCCTGAAGTGACTTGAATTGGACTCGATTTCTTTCCGTTGAATTTAATTATTTGTTGGCGGTTAGTTAAATATGATTCAAGCCATTTTAGGAGCCCTGACTCAATTCCAATTTTTTGCAATTTAAAAAGTAGCATTGGTATGTCTATGCGGTCAAATGCCTTGCTAAAGTCTGTATAGAGAGCTTCTACGTGGTTTCCATTATCCATTGCATTCAATGAATAGTCTATAAATTCAAGTAAATTTGTCGAGGTCGAGCGACCCTTGAAAAAGCCGTGTTGCATGTAAGTAATTCTATTTTTGATTTGGAGAAATAATTTTTCGTTGACAATTGCCTCGAAAAGTTTAGGAATGCAAGAGATAATAGCTATACCACGATAATTACGTACGTCAGATTTTCGGCCAGATTTAAAGATAGGCACTAGGAATGAGCTTTTTCAAGTTTTTGGGAAGGTTCCAGATTCCAGGGACATATTAAAAATCCAGAACAATGGAGCAGTGTGTTCCATTGCTAGACATTTAATAAATACTGGAGGAATTCCGTCAGGTCCAGGACCTTTTGAGGCGTCTAAATTTTTTAAAGCCTGCAAAATATCCTGCACTTGAAGTTGATTGAGGCCAATGTCCCTTGAAAATTCTGGAAAAAATGAATGCAACTATTAATTCCCTTTATACTTAGAAAATATTTAGCTTAATTTTTTTATTTTAAGATGTCAATTGTTATACTGACATGCAGGCTAGACACCCTGTTTAAAATACTGAATTGCCAAGGCAGGAACAATGTAAAAACACTTAGATGTATATCATAACAATTAAGGCTGGTAAGTTACTGTAGTAACTGGAGCACCTAGGTTAAAATGAAATGTAATTTATTTTGAATTTCAAACAAATAAAGATTTAAAAAAAAAACGATAAGTTTTTTGACAGGTATCGTTTTCGCCTCATCCGCTCATAATATTGCAAATCCGTCGCAGTGGGTGGATGAATGGTGGATCTCTGGTGGACTGTTGGCGAAAATCATGATATTATTCTGGTAAACGTGAGTAAAGTTCATGAGTTATGCTTAATATAGTAAACCTGTTCTCGAACTGTAAAACGTAAACATGAAAATTATTTTTAATGTGTTGAATGGAAGTGGAAGTGGAAGGAAACTGCAAACGATGGCAGACTTGGCTGGAACAACAGAACTATACAGGTTTCTCCCACACCCCAAATTGACAGCAGGCATCTGTCCAGCAGATGGGGTGGACACAGTTTCAGTTCATCAGTCAACGGATCTTCGGTCATAATGAACACATCTGCCACCAGACAGAGATGCCATGCTTTCTGGGAACCCTCAATGCCGACCAATACTGTCAGTGCTTCACGCAGTGCCGGAGGAAGTCCAACCAGCTAGCTGTACCTTCTACTTGACCCGAATTCAGTAGGAATGCTGATTGTCCATGGTCCATGGCTCCTACCACCCGGTGGTCCGCCCTTCAACACGGCGGAGACTAGTCGTTATGCTTTCTGGAAGTCTTTCATGCCGACCAACACTGCGCAGTACTTCACGCAGTACCAGAGGAAGCCGTAATCTGTAACTGAGTAACTGCAGTTTTTACAACTGATTAAAATTTATGTGAGAAAAAAGATAGCAAAGCAATTTAATCAGCCACGTATACGTAAACATCGTTTTTTCCTCGGTTTTTTCTTTACATCGCATCACTATTACATCGCTTCGTTTACTTACATCGCATCTGTGTACATCACATTTATTACGTCAGAAAAAATACATCGGTTTTGTGTGTCACATCATTTGATTATGTGTACATCGTACAATGTGATATTACACAACCGATGGATTGACCTGGTGCAGCAGTTTCGATGTAATATTCAACAACTTTTTTTGCTGTGCACCTTCATCATCATCATAACAAGCAACAAACACTGATCACATCACAATTTTTTTTTCTGAACACTGCTTTTAATCCAACATTTTCTGGATTAACGGGGTCCGGATTATCGAGTCGCTGTCAACGTGCTCAACTTTTTGGCTCAGCTCTGGTATTCTCTTCGGTCCCAAACTAATCGAGGCACCCCTCGAAACATAGGAAAATCCACGAACCCCTCATTTTATCTGTCAAACTTTCAATGGCGAATCAAAGCAAAACCAAAACTGGTCATGCGACACCTAGTTTTCAGGTCCGCAATTACGAAAATGATGATGTACTGAAAAAATGTCATGCAAATTATATCATTATCCACTTCCACTCACTTGCCAGCTGTGAGTCAATCATTATCATTAGCTTTTGTGTCATTTGCCATGCATTAAACATTGCTAAAAAAAAAAAAAAAAATTATGGGTCCAAGTAAATCACTTCCATTACGCAAAGTTGCAGCAACTTGTTGATGACTGAATCTAATAAGTCGTATGGGTTATCCCGCACCAAGCGACCGAGAAAAAATACGTGTAAAAAAGTGTAATTGACCTCTTCCGATTTGGACTAAATTTGGAAAAGATATTTATTTTGGTCTAACTTTTATGAATCCAATATGTTGTGCCTATCGAAGCACCCCTCGGTCCAGGGGAACAGTGATTTTCAAGAAAGCACTTATTTCTTTATCAATATCTTCGGAATCAATAAAGCTACAAATAATATTGTAGAGTGTTATTATGAGAAAATTAGTCAAGTAATCTAAATATAAACTTGTTATTTGCATACAGTGTTGCCAAATAGTTTATATTTGCGTTTAAAAACTTAAAATGCAATTTTCTTAAAATGAGTGTATTTAGGTTTCCATTTTGACAGCACCATACACGGAGAATAAATTCGTTAAGTTAAGATAACAATCCTAATAGTTACTGTCACATGGAAAAATATTGTTGTTTGAAAGAAACCTATAGTTATTCCAACATGAATTTGACCGTCATCTCAATCATACACGGAGAACAAATTCGTTAAGTTAAGATAACAATCCTAATAGTTACTGTCACATGGAAAAATATTGTTGTTTGAAAGAAACCTATAGTTATTCCAACATGAATTTGACCGTCATCTCAATCATATCTACCTAATAGATTCAACTGTTCATCTTATACTCAATTCAACTATAACTTTGATCAATTATAACAACCGTCAAATGTAATGTATTTATTTAATTTGGTTTCAAGTGATCATCATAAATCCACATACCTTTAACTTGTGATGCGTAGAGTAGGCGATAAGATAGCTGGCTCTCACGCAGATGAACACGGTTCAAATCTAAGTTGAATCTTCTTGTTCACTTTTTTATTATTTTGCATTTGTGTTTTTGAGATCGATAAAGAAGCAACGCAAACTTCCTTAATATGTCGATAATGAAGAGCAGTTTGTTTAATAAACATTGTAAAATTTTGCATTCCTAAGAATAGTTTTCTTGAATCAACTAAAGCATAGTTGTATTTTGAAGTTTGATGTTAGTTCATCTACTGAAAAATATAGTTGAGCTAACCGAGGAGCCAACTAGGGTAAATTATGGCTTCGGCACCCATTGACTGTTTTCGGCAACCGAAATTGAAACGTTAATTTCACTGTCATTTCAAATCAAAACTCTTCGCTGAATGTATTAAGCCGATTCCTTACCTTTTCAGCTTCAATCTGATTACATTTTTACGACTGTGCAATCCTGTTCTGCCATATTTTTCTTTAAATGAAATATACACACTACAAAATACGGCTGATTTCGAGTTGCCGATAATAGAACAGCTGGTTAACACGCAGTTCAAATGGAAAGGGTGCCGAAGAAAAAGAGACTGCCGACAATAGTCACACTCACCTGAGAAGTTTGGAGCGTTGTAAAAGCATGTTCAACCCGTTTTGATCAATTCTGTTGATTGGAATTGGTAGAACAGCAAGCAGCAGATAAATGTCAACAAACAACCCGAAAAAAAATAACAACAAAAATACATTAAAAAACAATGTAACAATAAGACGAAAATTATTGTCTTAACAATGATTTATATTGTTACGTCTACAATAAATTTACCTTGATTTATGTTGTACAAAACAATAAATTTCATGGTAAATGGAAAATTTACAATAAAAAAGGGGGGTTGTTAAGTATCTTAACAATGAAATTTTCGTGATTTTCCCATATAATTTTTATTCAAAAACATTATATATTATTGTTATTTTACTGTTGGTTGGCGAATTTATTGATTAAAAAAAAATAACAGTGTACTTTAGAGTGTATGTGTTGGCTTGACAGATCTACTTTATCGACTTTAAAAATAAATCGAAAAAATAAAACATTGCCCCGGGAAGGGAAGGGGGTGGTATGTCTGTTACGGGTGGTCCTTTTTTTTACTGGTTATGGATCGAGATTCGATCCGGAACTTGTGAGAAATGCAGGCCAACTCCCCTGCGCTCGATATCCCTAGGTCACGTCTCCTTGGTGGTTGAGCGTCGTTGATAAGTTAATGCATTCGACTGGAGAGAATCGCCCATGAAATATGCTTCCACCTGAGAGTTACTTCCTGACATCTTCAAGTGGTGGAATTTTTTATTATTATTATTATTATTATTGTATGATTATTGACTGCACGGAAAAGGTCTCCATTAAGCTTTAGAGAGGGTCTAGGATAAGATATGAGCGGACGCGGACTGCCTGATTTTGAGCCAAACGAACTGTCAAAGCCAGAGCCATACGAGCAGCGCCTATCTTAATTACATTGGCAGTGTTGCTGACCCTCTCATAGTCTGCATGCTTCAATCAGATTTATTTTTACTGTTCGTGAAGTAACCCACAATGAAAATACACCAATATTTAATGTAACAACAATTTTTATTGTAATAGAGTTGTTAATTATTGTTCATGATCGAATCATGTTAACAATAAAATAAATGAAAAATACGATAAAAATCATTGTAACAACATTTTATTATGTACATTCATTGTACATCTAGGTAGCAGTTTTGCCGTTTTCGCAAGAGTACAACATTATAACAATCATTTTTATTGTCGACAATAAATATTAATGTTAGAGCATTGTTTCCACTGAAAATTTCACTGTAATTTTTTTTTCGGGAAACCTGTCATGTATGTGTGTGACGCTGAGAAATCGCTAATAGAAGTTCGGACGCTGCTTAGATTGACGAGAATACGTAAATTTCCCTATGTACTTTAGTTGTTGCCCTCTATATATAGTCAAATCAACTATAGTTTCGGGTTATCTCTAAAACAATTGAACAATACAGTTATTTTGACCGGAAAAATAATTGCGTCTGCTATATTTTGTTCTCCGTGTAGTGGTCTTGACTAACTCTTTACGCTCCTCTTCCATCAGTTCGTGTTCGGTCTCGATCGTATCGGGGGTTGCTCTAGGGTAAACGCTCCTATAGTTGCGGTACGTTAGAAGCGTTAGGTTCCTATAGTTGTGTATTGAGTCTCCATACACAACTATAGGAACCTAACGCTTCTAACGTACCGCAACTATAGGAGCGTTTCCCCTATAAGCTTTCGGAAGCTCCAATGCGGGGATATCCATTGTCTCATCTGATTCCATTTTTTGAATAATCGGTAACGCTTCTATAGGGAAACACGAGACCAGTCTTCACGGTACAACATGTGTGTAAAATGCACGAATGTTTTGCACTCACTTGTTCTCCGCTTGCTATGTTCGCCCATTTGTACACAAGTTTGTACTCAAGTACACTGAACAAGCTTACACCCATGTACAAACGCATGCGCTTGTACTCATACGGGATACGGCATGCATAAAGGACAGACGAATTAGTTCCATTACCTACTACGAGTGCTTCTTATATGCCTTTAACCTTTTCGTTAAACACGCTTTAAAATAGACGAGTTGGTATGATGCAGGACTGATAATTATAAGATTCACGGTACGAGACTCCTGTCACGGTTTTGTGTTTGTTGATTTATATTTTTATAATTTTGCTCTATGCACAAACCCGTGTGCAATGTACCCGTGTACAAACTTCAGCGAATACACTTGTGCACATCGATACACCCGAGTGTATTTTTATGTAATGTACCTGTATACAGCATTGCACGTAAATTCAAGCTAAACATTCGCTTTGATTTTTGTACACAAGCTCAACATGGTACATGTTTTCGAGAGGACTATTCTCGACCGATTGTCCTTGATCTGATTATTGTCGCAACCTGCTCAAACCCGTTATCACCCAAAACCAATGGTTTTATAACGAAAACTTTCCAAGAGTTACAACCTAATATCAAATTTCTGGTAATCTGCGGATATACAAGAGTGGGTATAATTTTAGTAACTCCACTGAATACTATGGGTAGGTGGACATACCCTAGGTATTCGTGAACTGTCTTGTCTGCTGTATCAATAATCTTGAACGGGCTCTACACGCTATTTCAAAACTATCAAAATGTGGGCAGAATCCACTCAAAAATGGGTAAACTATGTTGGGAGTGCAAAGTTGACAAATTAACAACGTCGATCGGATTCATGTCGATGTTGTCCATTTGTCAACTTGTTACTCCGAACATAGTTTACCCATTTTGGGTAGGTTCAGCTTTGACCTATCTGGGTGCACCATAATCATCATAATATTTGTCGAAAATTTTAGCATTTACGTGCGGACAACTTTTTTTGAGAACCTTGACCTCACGAAATTGAAGAAAAGGGTCAATAACAGGTTCAGAGTGGGGAACATCTTCAGTATTTGGAGTGATATTGTTCCAGCTTCACACTCCAAATTTAGTTTCCCGAACGCTGGGGTGAATCTCGGACATGATTAGGAAACGCAAGCATAGCAAAACATCCTCTTTGGTTCCTAGCAGTTTCTCCAAAGCTGGCCATTTTTACTACAATTCTATTTCCTTTAGCATCTCCGTGGAATAAATTTCGATACTAAACGATACTTATCATTAATTTCATCCTTTGTGTTTTCTTTTTTTATACGAATAATTAATTCGTAATCCACTTTTTCACTGGTTAAATGAACTACTCTAGGAAACCGTATAGCCATGCCTAATATTTTCCGTTAAATGTCACGGTACTTTACAAAATCGCTAATGTAGTGCACGATACAATTCCCAAATTTACAATAAAAAACGAATATTTTGTTTAAAACGGTTCAATCTACATGCAATACTACATGACCCAAATTATTTATTCTACATCAAAAATTTACCAAAAGAAAAAAATCCTCGAAATTTCATTGTTTGAGTTTCGACACCTACTTGATTCATTTCAAAACGTCACGCATCTTGAGAAATAGTTTGATGAAAATGTTTATCAATGAACAAAATCAGGCGTGTCCAAAATTTATGTGCATATTTATTATTCAATTAATTGATATATCTTCTGGTTACGTTTTCCTTGTTGCTAAATGAAGTTCTCCCAGCGGGCATGCGAGAACTACAAGCTTGACTCGACTTTTAATTTGCTCTTGATTATAAATTAAACGAAGAAGTCCGTTGGCCATGCTGGAATATAAATTAAGCTCAAAGTGCAAGCTGAAGTTGCATTATTTACCACACTCTATCATGAAAGGTATCGAGATATCAGTTCTGTCTGGGTGTATCTTCCTTAATATGCCTGTAATGTGGGGAAGGAAAAGCTGCGAGTCGGCAAACTACAACCGAGCTTCCGCCATCGGACAACCGCGCCGAACCCGCAGGCGCAATGCGAATGAACGGCAAACATGATACACTTTGGCAAACAACAGCTAAAATGCTGTAATAAATAATGGTGGAGGAAGATCCGGGCAATCTCTCCCATCGTTTCGCAACGGATGTGTTGGCCTCCGCCTATACGACGAAAGAACAAGGCACTCCACACCGTCAATCCAACGTGCTAACTACGTGCTTATTCTGCCTTCCCGAGATAGACGGACATGAAACACATGCTAAACAGCGATACCAAGTCAAGCCATATAGCCTTGCTTTTTTGCAGTGTTCGGGCTGGCGAGTGAGCACGCAATTATTTGCAACATGAGCTTTTTTATAAGATTTTAGGTTTCCTGTATTCATTAATTATGTTTGCCGTTTGATGTAGGGCGAAAAGTCGCACTACTATTGACATGCATTGGTAGTTCTCCATTGCATAGATTTTTGTCTGTTGTTAGCATCATATTTTATTGCACACCAGAGCTCTGATGCTCACAGTTGTGGCGATGTGACATTACATGCAGTCCATGTCTAGTGCATCAAAAAAAAAATGTCCTTAAATTTCTATCACAACCTATAGTGCAATAGATGTTATTTTTTATCTCCTAAAACATATCAAAAACTAAAAAATTAAAAAAAAAAAATTGTTTATGAGAAAAATGGTTTATAAGCTATGGTGCAATTTTTTTAGAGTATGCATATTTTTTTCAAATAGTCCCATTACCTACAACATTGTCCAAGGCACCAAACCAATTGGACAAATCATTTTCGAGTGACAGTTTTATGAAGATGAGCTTAATGAGCTTGTATAGATTTGATTCAACATTGCGATTTGAAGATGGAAAATGGTATTTATAAGCAGAAGGAATGTTTCTGCAATTTTTTTTCCAAATAAAAAAAAAACAGGATAAATGCATTAGCAAATTAGTATGGAACCGCTCTACCCAACAAACAATTCAGAGTTACAAATAAGCATACATATTGAATAAATGCTGTACAGTGTACAATGCTGAATAAAACGGGATGTCGAATTATGTTTTGAATAAACCTTATTGAGATCGATAGATGTGCCTTTATGCCGCTGTTTGCTCTGATATGATAAATTTGCTATTTAAAAGCTATATAAACGTTGACTGTCTTCCTGATCCAACACCAGAAGTTTGATCTAATAACAAACTGAATAAGTGTAATTTGCACATACGTTGACGCTTTAATTCGACTGTTTTCAATTGATTTAATAACATGCTTTATTAGACGTCCAATAATTGTTTAATAGTTCTATTATTAGATTTCATTGCATTGTTTTATAATATTGCTGAATAAAGGTGGAAAACGTCAGCATAATAGCTCTTATACCACTGCGCGTCCATGTTTTAATGGCATGCTTTGTAAATGTTTTATAAACGACGTATTAATACATTATTCCACAATACTGTTTCAGGCTAACAAGAAGATGAAATTGGTAGCATAGTGGTTTCCGTTTCCGCTTTCCAAGTAGAAGGTCGTTAGTTCAATCCCAACCTTAACCTTTTTTTTAATTTGTGTGCTATGCCTAATTAATTTAAATCGTAATCATCGATCACATCCCACCACGGCAACGAATTTATCGATCTAAAGACCAGCATCCTTTCCACGGAAAATGGAGAGGTGTAGAGATAACATTGGTCTCATGAAAAACAACGAAAAACAACATTCCCACAACTCCTTGAAGTAGTTAGAGTTGCAATCGGGAGTGCTGATAAGTATTCAGATTCAAGCTTTTATTGATTATTTAGCTGCCCACATGCTGTATTATAGAATAGCTCAGATGGCAAGGCAAGCGGCTGGTGATCCGAAGGTCATGGTTCGAATTCCATTCGTGTGGAATGTACAGAAATAATGACAACAATCACTAACGAGAGAGAGAGAGAGAAATGCACCAACCCTGCTCCTTCTCCCATTCTTATTTTCGGATAAATTATCCCGTAGTTGAATATAATCGTTTAATAAATGTATAATAGTGTCTGATTGATCGTTACTACACATGAGATCACACACTTGATCCGTCTTAAAAATGTCCGTAGGAGACAATATCAAAGAACACGTGACCTGCCATGAAAGTTATCTGGCGGGATTTACAAAAACAAATTAAAAAACGATTCTCTGCCCTGAGGAACAAAACTTTTGAAAATAATGTTTCTAAATTAGACCCGAGTTCCAAACCCTTTTGGAAACTCACAAAAATTTTGAAAAAACCTCAAAAGCCTATTCCAGCGCTTAAAGAAGGTGGTAAAATTTTGATCACAAATTTGGAAAAATCTCAGAAACTTGCTAAGCAATTCGAGAGTTCCCATAATTTCAGTTTGGGTCTTACTAGTCCTATTGAGAATCAGGTTGCTCGGGATTATCTGAATATTTTCTCTCGGGAAAATATTTTTGATGATTCCTGGGGGACTGATTTGGACGAAGTAAGGTCTATAACTAAAAAGTTTCAAAATATGAAAGCTCCAGGTGATGATGGAATTTTCTATATCCTCATCAAAAAACTCCCAGATGTTTCCATTTGGCATACTTTCCTGATAAATAGAAAAATGCAAAAGTTGTTCCAATTTTGAAGCCGGATAAAAATCCAGCTGATGCTTCTAGCTACCGTCCAATAAGTTTGCTTTCTTCAATAAGTAAACTTTTTGAAAAGATAATTTTAAATAGAATGATGCTTCACATCAATACGAACTCAATTTTTGCAGATGAGCAGTTTGGATTTCGCCATGGGCATTCAACTACTCATCAACTCTTAATTTTCCACTTTATATTATGAAATTAGTTCAAAATTATTTAACTGACAGAACTCTGCAGGTAAATTATCAAAATTCCAAATCTAATCGACTACCTGTTAGAGCAGGAGTTCCTCAGGGTAGCATTCTAGGGCCTATATTGTATAACATTTTCACTTCGGACCTCCCTGATTTGCCTCAGGGTTGCCACAAATCTTTGTTCGCTGATGACACAGGCATTTCCGCTAAAGGAAGAAGTCTTTGTGTTATTTGCCTAAGGAAGAAGTCTTCGTGTTATATAGACTGCAGAAAAGTTTAGATATTTTCTCTTCTTATTAACAAAAATGGAAGATTTCTCCCAACGCTTCCAAAACTCAACTTATAATATTTCCACATAAGCCTAGAGCTTCGTTTTTGAAACCTTGTAGTAGTCACATAGTCACTACGAACGGAGTTCCAATTTCCTGGTCAAACCAAGTGAAATATCTTGGATTAATACTTGACCAAAAATTAACTTTTAAAGATCACATTGAGGGC
This sequence comes from Ochlerotatus camptorhynchus, assembly GCF_037179485.1. Lineage (NCBI taxonomy): Eukaryota > Metazoa > Arthropoda > Insecta > Diptera > Culicidae > Ochlerotatus > Ochlerotatus camptorhynchus. Next base: position 165,219 of record NW_027040742.1, read on the forward strand.
ATTCAAGCCAAATGTAACAAATATATAAAATGTTTGTATCCTCTTATAAACAGGAAATCCAAACTTTGCCTGACGAATAAACTTCTAATATTTAAACAAGTTTTTAGACCGGCCATGCTTTACGCTGTGCCAATATGGTCTTGTTGGTGCACTACCAGGAAAAAAGCACTTCAAAGGATTCAGAACAAAGTTCTGAAGATGATTTTGAAGTTGCCTCCCTGGTACAGTACTACCGAAGTACATAGAATTTCGAATGTTGAGACTTTAGAACAAATGTCCAACAAAATAATTAATAATTTCAGGCAAAAATCGTTGCAATCCTCAATTACAACAACTAATTCCTTTTATATTTAGATGTTTTAGTTGTTTGTTTTAAGATCTGTATACTGAAATGCAAGTATAGAAAACTTGTTAAAAATACTGAATTTACAAAGCAGGAACATTGTAAACACACTTAGATATATATCATAATATTGAAAGCTGTTAAGTTTCTGTTGTAGCTGGAGCACGTGAGCGGTTCCACGAACAAGTGGGAAATTTTTCTAGTTTTTATTTTTTGTATTTTTTGATTTGCATGAAACCTTGCATACAAGTTTTTGGGGAAGAAAAACGCCGTTTTGCATACTTGGCACAAAAGCATTTGTAAACAAACTTTCTAAGGCCTTTTACACGTGAACCAAAGTACACCCACTCAAACCAATACCACTTTCGGAAAGGTGATAGTTGCCCCTATCCGATGATGTCGTTGGTTTGCGTGGGCGAACTTTGGTTAGCATGTAAATGGCCTTAAAAAGTGTGTTTACAAATGCTTTTGTGCCGTTATCAAATGTTATGCTTGAAATAGAACAAGTATTATTAAGCATGCAGTTGAATAACATGATCAAGAAGTCGTTTCTTGAATAGGCGATTGTTTGTTGGGTAGAGCTTCATTTTTGAAACCAAGTAGTGGTCACACATTTAGTCACTATGAAAGGAGTTCCAATTTCTTGGTCAGGTCAACTGAAATATCTTGGATCAGTAATTGGCCAAAATTAACTAATAAAGAGCACATTGAGGGCATTCAAGAGAGTAACAAATATATAAAAAATTTGAATCCTCTTATAAACAAGAAATCCAAACTTTACCTGAAGAATAAGCTTCTAATATTTAAACAAGTTTTAAACCATTTTTTTGACCAGTTGTTGCCCTACCAGTAAAAACGCACTTTGGGTTGATGCATATATTATGTCACGCTCTAAGGGGGGAGGGGGGGGGTCTAAGATTTTGTGACCAGCAATGCATTAGGTATAGGAAAAACGTCACGATGGGGGGAGGGGTAAATTTTTGCTCGATAGCGTGACATAATTAATGCATGGGCCCTTTAAAGGATTCCGAACAAAGTTGGTTTTGAGTTTGGCTCCCTGGTACAGTACTACCGAGATACATAGAATTTCGTATGTTGAGACTTTAGATCAAATGTCCAACAAAATAATTAATAATTTCAGGCAAAATCGATGCAATCCTCAATTACAACAACTAATTCCTTTTATATTTAGATGTTTTAGTTGTTTGTTTTAAGATCTGTATACTGAAATGCAAGTATAGAAAACTTGTTAAAAATACTGAATTTACAAAGCAGGAACATTGTAAACACACTTAGATATATATCATAATATTGAAAGCTGTTAAGTTTCTGTTGTAGCTGGAGCACGTGAGCGGTTCCACGAACAAGTGGGAAATTTTTCTAGTTTTTATTTTTTGTATTTTTTGATTTGCATGAAACCTTGCATACAAGTTTTTGGGGAAGAAAAACGCCGTTTTGCATACTTGGTTCGCCATTTTGAATCTAGCCTTACTTATGAGAAGGGCCTATGAAAAATGCACATGATATCTTCAAACAACAAATTGAGCCGGCGGCTCAAGGATGCCAACTGTTCAGACCATACCTGATACCTGATTCGCAAAGCTATGAAAGTTTGGTCACGATACCATCAGAGTCAACGCTAAGCACAATTAAATCAAATGAAGACTTCACGATGCCTGTAGACGTCGAAATATTCAACCGAGGAATAGCAGCTATTCGTGTTTCGCCTATAGATTTAGGTAAGGTTAAAAATGTTCACTATCCTGAAAAAAAGTGCGCTGAAATCGTCGAAGGTGTACGAAGAAATCTTTTTAAATTAGACGCTAAAACAGAAAAAGCAAACGAGTTTGATGAAGTCATAGAAAATATGAAAATTAAATTTTTAAATTCAGCTACAAGGCATGAAAAACTATCAATTTTATCATTGTTGCCAAAATCACGGTCAGTACAAAAAATTGTAGACGAATTTAAAACCAGTAGAAATATGGCATCAGATGCAAGAAAGGAAAGAGATAATGTATTTGATTCATCTCAAGGTTCAAGCTCTGGAAAAGCTTTGAATAATGAAACAAAAGAACTGGTTTTGAATTTTTTTGAGGACGATGATATAAGTCGTGCAATGCCAGGCCAAAGAGATTTTGTTAGCGTAAAGACAGGAAGTAAGAGATTAGCTGTTCAGAAAAGATTGTTAATGATGACATTGAGTGAAGCTTTTAATCGCTTTAATGAAATGTACGTCAATGTAAAAATAGGGTTTTCATCATTTGCAAGCCTCCGGCCAAGGCAATGTAAACTATTGACTATCACAGGAACACATAATGTTTGCGTTTGCACTACGCATGAAAATGTCAATTTAATTCTACATAGCTTAAAAAAATACAATGTCTTGAATGATCTAAAAACATTAACGAATAGATTACTTTGCGAAAATAAGACAACTCATTGCCATCTACGAACTGCCCAGATACCTCAGTTTTAGAAGACAGTTTATTGAAACAACTGGAAGAAAACTTTGTTGAAAAGCTTTCATTCGAACAATGGGTTACCACTGACAGATGTGATTTAGAAACTATTGTCAAGCAAACCGATGAGTTTGTTTCATTTTTCAGCTCAAAATTAGAAAGTTTGATTCCGCATGATTTTGTAAAAACCGAACAATCCAATTTTTTGAAAACTACAAAACAAAACTTGCAAGATGGTGAATTTTTAGCTATTTGTGACTTTTCTGAAAATTACAGCTTCGTTTTGCAGGATGAAGTTCAATCACACCATTGCAACGTGCAACAGGCCACAATCCATCCTTTCGTAATATATTATACTGAAAATATGCAAATTAAACATTTTGGCTTCATTATAATTTCTGAAGAACTAAGACATGATTCAGTCGCTGTCAATTTGTTTATTGATAAAATGATAAACTTTTTACAAATTGATCAAAATAAAAACATAAAAAAAAATTATTTTATGTCAGATGGTGCTGCTTGTTTAATTGGGCAAACAAACGAAAAGAAGAAGAACTTACAAAGTTGTCATTTTGTTATTCTACTACAGAAGAATACGAAAATATGTCTTTGCTGCTAAATAATCAATATAATAATGCAAAAACAATTCAAGGAACTCTAAAATTCCACTCATTTCTTCCTCTATCAGAAAATACAATAAAGGCAAAGCTTTATTCAAACTGTCCTGACAATGATGCCAAAATATTCAATATTGTTAAGAAAGTTGTGTAAACAATAATTTTATAAAAATACAGGAATAAAAATAAACTGATGATATCCAACATATAATGTTATTTTTTATTGCGCACAATCACCATCCCTGAAAAATAAGCTTAATTCGCTCTTTTGAATCTTGCTAATTGAGGAGCTTACATTTGCAGTTCTCAAAAAGGTGTATCTCGAAATCGAGTTGTCTCATCGGTTTGATGTCTGTGCCGATGTTCGGCAATAGAGAGAAAATATGCACAGTATAAACACATCCAGTTTAAATGGATTAAACTGTTAGGCGATATGCAAGAGTTGAATGCACATTTTCAGCACAACGCACCAAAAATCACTTGAAGAAATCATTGTTCCTGATAGTGGGATTTTGTAACTTGTTTTTCAAAATACTTTTAAGGCAGAGAATTTCACTCGAATCTTTAAGCTGTCAGTGTCATTTTAACTCAAAATTTTCCAATCTTTCCGAAAAAAATACTTTTGAAACTGGAAAAACACGGAGTACATCCGAAAAGGGCCAAAACTTATTAAGTTATCAAAAAAAAAACAATATTAAATCAGTAATATCTTCTAAACGGTGCACTTAGAAAAATGTTACCGAAGTACTTTTTGTTTGCAAATTTGATGTACTTTCATAAAATTAGGGTGACAAACTTTTTTGACTTTTCTTAATAGCTTTTTTGAAAATTGTATTTTTTTAAAAAACATTTTTTTTCATTGTAACCTATTTTTTTCCAGAACAACCTACTGTGCACTAGATAGCATTTTCAGTCAGCTATAACATAAGGAGAATAAAAAGATTATTGACATGTCACTTTAAAGGGAAAATTTATATTTTAGTTCAAAACACAAATACCAAACTTTTTTTTTACCGTGCATATTTTCTCCATATAACACCACCAATTGTCTAAAACTTCGCCCAGGACACCAAACCAATCGGACAAACCGTTTCCGAGATACAATTTTTTGAAGATATCATGTGCATTTTTCATAGGCCCTTCTCATAAGTAAGGCTAGATTCAAAATGGCGAACCAAGTATGCAAAACGGCGTTTTTCTTCCCCAAAAACTTGTATGCAAGGTTTCATGCAAATCAAAAAAGATGAAAATTACTCGTTGCTTTAATGATATGGAACCGCTCACGTAGGTTAAAATTAAATATAATTTGATTTGAATTTGGAAAAACCAACAAAATCTAATGTTTTCATAATTCCGAAAAACAATCTTTTATAGCAAGTGATTGGAAGCAACCCTGTCTACGTTCCCAAATGAGCCAGTACCATGTAACGAAATTATGAAAGATTTTGTACGTTAATAACTCAGCTGCCCTTGGACCAATTTCAATAATTTTATCACCGATCAGAAATATGTCAACGCATCGATAGCAATGCCATCTGACTGTTGATTTTTAACAAGAAACTGTTGAAGTAATAAATGTGAAGCATTGTCCAAAAGCATCGAAATAACTATGCATATGCATTTGCTGCTTCCCCAACACAATCATCAGATAATCGTTTCTACACGAAACATGTCGATGTAGCATTGCTGCTTCCCCAACACTGTCATCAGAAAGTCGATAGTAGACGAAACAAGCCGAAGTAGCATTTGCCTTCGATCTTCGGGCGTGTGCGAATAGGGAAGATGCAATTGCATAACATTTTGCACACTCATCGCCATATTCAGAACCACACGCCCCCAACGACCACACTAAATGCTCTCCAGAGTTGTAATCTTGTAACCAAACTTCGAAGCAAGTGCACTCTACGAAGCACCCGTTTCCAGCAGCAGCTGGGCCGAGACTCTTCCAAGCGCCCATTCGTCGTAGCACCTTCACAACCAACAAGCCGTGCCCTACTTTATGCAATTATTTTTATTTAATCATAGGTAAACACTAAACCTCAATGAAATTTTCGAAAATCTCTGATGGTTTTTTTCATTTTCACTCATCTAGTCACATAACCAACAAAGCAACTACCCCTGTGTGGAAGTAGAACCATCGTGACGATCAGCAAAAGGAACCAGCAGTAGCCGAGCCGAGACTCTTCCAAGTGCCGATTCATCGTTGAGGTATGGTATTGTCCGGTCCGATTTGCTGATCCAGCTGCCTACACAAATCATCTTCCAAAGGCTTTAAGCCTGTACTACCATCGGCCCTTTTCAGGGCCACCAAGATTTTCCAAAAGAGTTAAATTTCTGAACATGTCCCAACTAAAATTCATATGAAAAGATTCTTTTCAGGGCAATCATAGCCATACTAAAGAGTATAAACATTCCTATTCCTACACAAAACACAAGCTCCTGCTGCAGTTAACAAATAACATTTATTATATAAGACCACGTAGTCCTACGTAACCATTGCGTCCATAGGGCTGTCCCTTGTAGTTTTTTTTTTCTATTTTGACGTAGTACGACGTCTTTGTTGACTATACTGGGGTGCAAATCAAAACAATTGTGTGACGAAATAGTGTCAGACATATAACTTATTATATTTCAATTCTTTTCACACCATTTAATTGGTATAAAGATTATAATATTTTAGTAAACTATTGAAAATTTATTTTTGGCTGCAATCAACCAATCACGGGCTTGCTTGCTATGACTATCGAGAGAACAGGGAGAGACGAGTTGCTCGAGAAGTTTTAAAAGAGCGTACCTGTACTTTTTCTTTCAGAACCAATCCAACCAAAGTAGGCATTATCTAAAAAGGCATAATAGCACTAGGAAGTGTAAATAGTAATTACAATTTTAAAATAACTAAAGTTGAAAAGACACATCTGTGGCACTTGAAATTCATACTTGTTAACCTAACGTATACAAGCAATAAAAATCCAAATAAAAAGGTTTTTTCTTGAAGCAATAATATCTCAGTTATTGTTGAATAGCTAATCATTTGTATTCTTCAGAACATATGAAGGAGCATAAAACATGCATTGGCGTAGCTACTGGGGATGCCAAGGGGGCTAGGCCCCACTCCAGAATTATCTAGGCCCCCCAGAACTTTTGGTGTTTTTTTTTATTCACCGGTATTTTGTCAAGCTTGTCAAGATCGATGTTACTCATGTTTAAAGTCCTTTATGTTGACTGCTTTTCTTACGTTCTTTACTAGAAGAAGCAATTTTGATCAATTATATTATATCTAAATATCGATATAATATATGTAACTATATTTTTTCCTTTATTAGAGAGACTTTCAGCCGTGGGCTATCGTCTCTGTCGATATATTATAATTTGATGGCATAATAAGACGTCTACAGAGGCTTTACAAATTGGTAATGAGCCCAGGGATTTTTCTTTAACTTCTGAGAACTTCATAAAACTTTTAGGACTTCTAAGAAGCTCAGGGAACGTCATAGAAATTGAGGAACCTTATTAGAAATTTTGGGAATTTCATAAATCTACAGAACATTTCGTAGAAACAAGGAACTAGGAAAAGTTATGAAAACTTCTTAGAAGTGGAAAATTTATTTGAGCTTGAGAAGCTTCGTAGAAGTTAAGGGAACATTATTTTATTTCAGGGAAGCTCATTATTGATCGGGAACCTCTATATAATTTCAGGGCACTTTTTTGAAGCCTCATGGTCTTGGAATAGTTGTGGAAATTACGTACAAATGCAAAAAATTCGATCGTGGAACTTCGCGCAAAATCATCGAGAAACGTACACCGTTTGTAAAATTCATGTAAATTTCTGTGAGATATAGCGCACATAAAATTAATGCTAGATTTGGCATAAATTTACACGATATTTCGTGTAAATTTAACCGCAATGTGTAAGGAATTTTGAAAAAGTTAAAGGAATTTTGTAGAAGATCTAAAGATAGTTCAAAGTATCTTAATTCGAAAAAGTTCCATGAGGGGTTTTGAGAACTTTGTTAAATTTCAAGGAACTTTCCAGATGTTCTAGAATATTTGTAGATTATAGGTGCCTTTCCAGAAGTGCAACTATGTTCAGAGGTCTTCGTAGAATTAAGAGAGATTGACAAAATATGGAATTTGGAATAAATTGAGGGAACTTCGTAGAATTTGAGGAAATTTAGTAAAACTTTAGGGAGTTTTGTAGATGTTCAGGAAACGTTGCATAAGTTACAGGATATTCTTTCAGGCATCCTTCCTAGACAGCAGGAAATATTCAAAAGATCTCTTTATATATAAAGATATTAGTAAAGTTCTCTGGATATTTTTCCAAGGTTTCAGGTTGATCAAGTTCTGAGGATCTCCAACTGTTTAAAAATTCAATGTTATTTCAAGACTATAGGTTGTTCAGGAAGTACCGTAATCAGGGGGAAAATTGATCACCGGGATGAAATTGATCGTAATACGTTGTACTTTTCATTGTCACGTACAGCATAATCGGTGATAGATATCAAGAGAAATCTTCATAGTATATCATCATGAGACTCCAATGAATGCCTTGGTATGTTTTTCCTAACAAAAAAAAAATTGCATAAATTTCAATTTTATAGAGCGGACGTTCAATATTAACATCCAAACGAACGATCATAGGACTGCAACGATTGATGTCATTACCATTCAAGTATCATATTTTCCTAACTAAGTGTCAATGAATCCGAATTATTTAATAAATTGCGGTAGAATGTTTAAAATATCAAGATATCCAGTCATTTTTTGCCAAATTACCAGTGATTTTAAATGAAATTGCCTACATTTAGGCGCAACTGTGCATTTCTAGATAGAGCTGGAATTAGGGCGTAATAGCTTTTGTAAACAATGACTTCTCTCGTTGATTTCTAGCAATTCAAGGCACGCCTACACAAACCAACATATCCATCGGGTAGGGGAAGTTTTCTTCTATTCGATGGTAATGCTGATTTTTCATTGTTTTCAAAAGCTGTTACGCCCTAATTCTAGCTCTATCTAGATTTAAGACATTTTTTTTGGCGTTTCTGCTGAAAACACTTTTCACACAAGGGTTTTAGCATCTGAATCGAAATTCAGGGAACCCACATTTAATAAGAACAATTACAATAAATGTACTGGGAAGCCATTTAAGGGGTTGATCATATCGATATTTTCTAATATTAGGGTTTTAAAAATTTCTTTAACATAAACAAAGCATACAATATTATAAAAAATCATGCAGGACGACGGAGCCCTCATAGCTACTGATTTAAATACCATTAGTTTTTCAATGTAGTTTATTGTAGTAATTTATTTATTTACGTTAAGCAGTGATCAATTTATCCCCGGATTACGGTATTCAAATTTTTTCCAACTAATTTAATATAAAGAAATCTTGAATGATGAATCTTTGTACATTCTCTATAGGGAAGACCCGTGCCATGGTGATTTAGCTATATTGTCAAGCATTAGTACTCTAGCAGCTGAATTCCGGGCATATTTTTTTTTCCTTGATTTGTTTTCCGTCGATCTTGTTTTCCGTGCTGAGCACCAATGCTACCGACGCCAGGGAGGCAGCTCCCACACCTGGAGTCTACCTATAGACCCATCAACGCATAAACCGGCGACCAACGGCTTTACTTCCCTTCCAAAGGAAGGCGTGATCAGAGATGTTATGCCTCAGAACATCCCGGCGGCGCCGACTGGGATTGAGCCTGCTGGGGTGAGAGGTTATCACGCTTACAACTACACCACCGGCGCCGCTTGGGCATAAATTTTAACGCAGAGATGGAAATTTCTACATGTATCTAATATGTATAAATTTCGTTCTTTTAAATGAAATTTATGCCCGGAATTCAGCTGCAGGATAGTTTGAATGCCTTAGCACATAAAAAAATCCCTGCTCTTTGTGTGTATTTTTTTATTAAATAAATCAAGAATACTGAAAAAGCTCGTGTAAATAATTAATTGGTTCCAAATGGCTATAACCAAAACTAACTTCAATAAAAAAAATCAAATGCTTTTTGTAAAAATAAATTTAATTATTATCTTGTTACAAACAGGTTTCGAGTTCATTCCTTTCGATTAGAATGAAAGTTAAATCTTGATTTACTCCGAATGTTAGTTAGTCCGATGCATCACAAATTATAGCCAGACATTTCAATATTTTTTGAAATTTTTAAATCTTAATCTTGAACATGTTTAATAGGGTGTCCCAAAATTGCACTATGTCTGGCTCACCCTCCAAATGATAGCTAAGGGTGTTACAAACAAACTTTTGTATGGCGGCAACTCTGGGAAATGTAGTTTAGCCCTGACGAGATATTTGAAAAAAATCAATTTTTCATAGCTAAATATTATCCAAGAAATATTTTTAGTTCTATAAATTTCAGTGAAACCTTACCCTTTTATATTTTTTGCAGATCCCCAAGGGTCAAAACTATAAGAAAAAAAAATGCTACGGTATGTTCTGTGTCCAATTTGTTAGTTACAATTATTCAAATTCTCTAAAATGATGTTTTTTGTACATCACTGCATTTAATCATTAAAAGTGGGTATCAAACATAGCGTTATTATCAATCAAATGCGGCAAAAAGATGGGAAATTTATGGACAAAAACTTTGCCGAAGACACTTTAACCTAATCTACTAAAACCTTTGGAGAGTGGCATCCAGCAGTGTATCAGTGCTAGACATTTGGCCACCGCAGTGTAGATTTTCGTTAGTGCAACGGCACCTTGAAATCGAAAAATATGAAAATTTTACTCATCTCATCAAGAGCAATGAATGTACTACATTTGTCCCAAAAATAGGCAAACCGTAAATTAGAATTTCACAGCAGATATGGTATTAGTTTTTCATTACTATTGTGTATTACTGCTGAATAAATTAGTTATTTGCGTAGACCAGCCGAATGGAAATATCTGTTAAATAATTTTACCGAGAAAGACAAAGTACTCTCTGGGAGTTTTTTAATGTGTATATAAAAAATTCCATTATAGATCTTACTTCGTCCAGGAATCATCAAAAATGTTTTCCCGAGAGAAAATATTCAGATAATCCCGAGCAACCTGATTCTCAATAGGACCAGTAAGAACCAAACTGAAGTGCTCAATATACCTATAAATTTTCTACCTAAATTGTTCGACTTTTATTCCTCTTCGATCCTTGTTTGGACCCTACTCGAAGTAATCCTGCTTGGATATCGATTTGGAAAATTCCTCTTGGATCCTTCAGATTCTTATAGTAATCTCCTTGCAAGTCGATTTGAATAAACTTTTTACTGCCGCCATGGCGCCTGAGCGCAAAAAAAAAGGGCAATCTCTTGATCCCCCTTCTAGTCTAGTCTAGTCTAGTCTGGTCTACACATACACAGCCAGTACTTGAAAGAATCTGGAAATGATAGAAATACATCTATCATTTTCTTGTCATTATTAATGCCTGCTGCACATCAAGGATGTGAAACAAACAATAAAGCGGCCAGGCCTACTGTGTAGCGTTTAGTTAATTTTTGTGGAAGTGAATGTTTACCATGTCTACTTAATAAGTATAGACAGTGGTTAACATTTAATCCACAGGTAATCAAAGAGCGGGGACATACCGTACCAACCGCTCCGTATGTAGGATTTGAAAATAGGCTATATAAATCGTTGGGAGTGACAGAGCTAAGAAAGTTAATGTACACTCCTTGGTTGTCCGATCTCCTGGGATGGAACACAGGTATTTACCCCTTGTGTTCGAGCGTACAGTCCTCCCTCCGTACAAGCGTGGACGGCACCGCCAACCCACTGCCATCCCTCAATCGATCCAGCCGACCTCAGTCGAAGGACAACAGAGAGCGGTGTGCGGACGTAACCTATACGGAGGGAATGCTGTATTCGCGTAGGTTATAGCGCCCTTGCTCGCTATTCGTTATTCGCTGTCTACAATGAGAAGAAACAATGCATGAAATTTATAGTGAGTAATTTTATAGAATATATATATTTGACTTACCCTTATAGAGAATACAATACTGCATTTTAAAGCCATATATAAAAAGAGTAGTACGTTGTGATTCTAGTTAGTGTTAAATTTGTGATAAATGTGTTAATCTTATACGTTTATTTTACAATATGTATAAATGTATAATAGAAGATGTTCATTTTTATGACTTGAGTATTAGTATGAGTTATATGTAAACAAACAAAACAAAAGAAGAGAATAGGAAAAAAGAGCAGAAAAATAAAAAGGGGATAAAGTAGATAACAAAGAAAAGAAACGTAGGCAGATTATTAGAAAAGGCATTATCCGAGACCTCAATCAAATGTCACTCCCGCCGAGATCTCAGTGAAACCCTCCCCGCCGAGACCCGCACAGCCGAGCTCGGTAGAAAAAACTAAGTGTGTAGATAGATTAGTAGGAAAATAAATAAAACTACTTTATGACTCAAAGTGCAATGAATGAGCGTTAGTTTCGGGATCATTTCAGTGTTAGAGTTATGTTAGTTTTGATCCGTAATCTGCCCTGCCGACCCCTCCAACATTAGTTGCAGGCAGTGGTTGTTAGATAATGCGGGACTGTAACTACTACTCTTTTAGAGGTATGATTCGTCAAGTTTATACAACTAAATGTTTCAATTGAGGCAAACTATCTATCTTACAATTACAAAAGCAAACCTAAACTTACAATTATATGCAAATGCAAAATGAAACTTGACAAATCATCGTCAATCCCCTTATTCCAGGGCAGGGCCTGACGATTTGAATCTAATTTTGATCAGTGAACGGGCACCATATGGTACATTTTCTCACCATGAACCTATCATTTCCAGCCTATCTGAACTATTTAATAAATGGAAGCCATAACATGGGTTACGCTCCCCCTAAGCGGGCCCTCCGCATCCTGTCTCTGTCTTATCTCAAATACAAAATGCCAATGGTATGAATGTATCTATATATAACTTGGAAATGACGTACAATCAAATAAACTCGTAACCCACTCACTTGGTCAGGCTTCAGAATCGTCCAGTGGGCAGTGCGCCATGCAATAGTCTCATTCCGTGCCTTATGGCAACTTGATGATTCTATTGCGCTCATCTTCTGGCACCACCCAGGGGAGACTTGGTCCTGTACCCAATGCTTAACTTATCTCCATTCCACTCAGCTACTCGCAATTTCTTGTGATATAGTGGGCGGAATATTATTATATAAGACAATTCAATGCAGACGTCTTTCCAAATTTGGCAGATCGACAGGTAATCGGTGAGTTACCACGATAGTTGCTATTCAACAACTCGACAACGTCCCATCGTCAACGCCTGCTATGAGAATTTCCCATTGCAGACGCCAACGAAATGACGTCATCGAGCTATCGATCAACTACCCTGGTTATCGCCTGGTACCTTATAGCACGATGCTAGGAGGCGAACCGGAAGAATCGATGAGCTACCTCCCCCAGGGCAATCTCTTGATCCCCCTTCTGATGAAATTAATTTGAGCAATCAATTTGATTTGCTCACGAATGATGAGAATGGTCCATCCATGAAAAAAGCTAGTAAACTTTCCCGGCTTAATGCCAAGAAGGAAAAGATTCCCCCTATTGTGATAACCACTTCCGATTTCCATGCTCTTCGCACGGAACTTTTGAACTTCGTGAAATTTATGTTTTCAATGCAAATTGGCCGGGGTGAATGCGGTGTATTGGCTGAAACCTTGGACGGATTTATATGTCTTCTCAAGTATCTTACTGTGAAGCAGCAGATTTTTTTTTACTTACGACACCAAAACTGAACGTGTGTTCAAAGTTGTTAAGAAAGGACTGCCCATTGGTGAATCCCTGGATCAGATCAAAGATGAACTGGCAAAATTACTTGTAGTTGTGCCAGTCCAAGTTATCAAAATGAAAATGAAATCACGTCCTGGTGATTCGCGCAACGGGATTTCTAATGATTTTTTTTAGTTCACTTCAAGTCTTGTGAACTAAATAATCTTAAGGCCTTTGAAAAAGCTAGCCTTATGCTCCATGTCCGAGTGAAGTTTCCCACTTCAGGAAGACTGGAGGATGTTTCCAAAACCTCACCCAGTGCCGTAAGTGCCAGGGATGGGGTCCCGGAACCAAAAATTGCTACATGCCAGCTAAATGCATGAATTGTGGTGATTCCTCTCATGCAAAGGACGACTGTCCTGTGAAGGAAGATCCCAAGAAATTTAAATGTTCAAATTGTAGTGAAAACCACAAATCCAATTTTTGGGAATGTAAGACTCAGGTTGCTCGGGATTAAAATTTCCGTCCGATGTCGACAATTTATTTATTTATTCGTCGTTAATAAAATGTAGACCAGTTGAAATAATAAAAATCACTTAACATCTATTTTAATATTCAATCTCTGACTAACCTCGAAAAGAAACGTTTTTTAAGAGCATTTTTGTTCATTGTCAAATCAATTGTTTCATAATGTTCATTATAACAAGACATCATTCTATTTAAAGGCGCGTTCCTGGCATAGTTTGTTCTTTGATTGTTAATATATAAAACATATTTCTGTTTCTTAAGGAACGAGTGGGAGCATAAAATTTAGATTTTCTATAATCTCTGTGACATTCACTACTTGTGCTACAACATCGTTTATAAAAGCTATCAAGTGCATCCAAATTGATCTTCATACGATCGAGACTTATAAGATGGTAAGGGTAAACTCGTCCAGCCTAACTTTCTTAGAAGAGCAAATAATAGAAACTGTTTTTGAACCGATTCAATGCGGTTTATATGAGTATCTTGATATGGAGCCCAGACTATACTACAGTACTCAAGGAGGGGCCTTACATATGCAACGTATAATGTTTTGATTGTGTATGGATCATTGAAATGAAAGCTAAACCTTTTAATAAACCTATGCATGTTGCTTGCCTTGTATATAATATTATTATAATGTTCAACAAAGCTTACTTTTGAATCTAGTATAACACCTAAATCTCTAACTTGATTGCACCTTTCAACTCTGTTTTGTCCTATTGTTACATGTTCTTGCCTAATAATTTTCTTTCTTGTAAATGAAATGGAATAACATTTCTTCACATTAAGCTTTAATAAAATTTTTGTGTACCAAGTGTAAAAGTTATTAATTTCTTGTTGAAATACTACAAGATCAGACGTTTGACGAATTTCCAGGAAAAGTTTCATGTCGTCTGCATATATTGATACATTCAGAATATTCAATATGTGCTCTACATCATTAACAAATAGAATAAACAGTAATGGTCCAAGATGGGAACCTTGTGGCACACCAGATGTTACATTGACTACTGACGACAAATCTCCTTCAAATCTAACTCTTTGTGTCCTACCGGTCAAGTATGACTGAATCCACTTTAATAAATGTTGACTAAAACCTAACTATGATAATTTGAATAGCAAAAGAGGGATATCAACTCTATCAAACGCTTTACTGAAGTCAGTATATAGTGCCTCAACATAATGTCCCTTATACATTGCGTTAATAGAAAATTTTACAAAATTCATTCTGTTTACCTGTAATTAAATGTATAATTTGTGCAAAAACACTTTGATTTATTATAGATTCAAAGAGTTTAGGACCTGAAAAAACTCAGCAAATAAGATACTGATCTCGCTAGTCATTTTTCCTGTTTTGGTGTCTGGGTAAATTTTCGAAGGATAATTATTTGACTTCTGTTTTTCTCTAACAAAGTTAAAAAAAAATTCTATTTTTGAGATTATTTATTTGCCTATTGTACCATGCTGGAGTTTTAGATTTCTTTGGTTTTTTCCTTAGCTTTTTCGGTACTGTCGTCTCTAATATATCGTATACAATTGCATAGAACATATCTGCAGCCTGCTCTGGGCTCAAATTTCTAATCAAACTTTGCCAGTCAATAAAATTTAAATTGTTTTTGATAAGCTCATTGTTTGCGTGTCTAAAGTCAAAATAGGTTTCCAACAAATCACCATCCAACATTGTGGTGTTATCGTGTATAAATACGGAGAATTCTATTGCAGTATGAAATATTTCATTTTTCCATAGAGGTGCAATCACGCAGAAATCATCGGTCATATTCGTAAATAATAAATCTAAATAACAATTGTTATGATTTCTGACATGATTGACTTGATAAAGTCCAATCTCTGCACTTTTGTCAAATAAAGAATGAAGCGTTTCGTTGTCTCCAACAATCGGTATAAAAACAGATTCATTTTCGTCGTCAAAAATAAAATTTGCTGCTCATTGATTAAAGTAATAATAGTTTCAGCAATGCTAAGAAACAATTCATATGATTCTTTTTTGGCACTTTCAGGAGGAAAATACACCGTCGCAAAGATATGAATTGGATTCCCAATAAAACATTTGACCCAAACATGATCAAACTCCTTACACTTGCTTGATTCAATCTTTTCCGATTCATAGTCGGTATACACTGCGATTAATACACCTCCACCAGACTTTTTGTTGGATAACGTTTTGTTACGATCATCCCTAAACACATTAAAGCGATCTCCGAAAACTTCTCTACTATTTAAGCTGGCATCCCAACTTGTTTCGGTGCCTAAAATGATAGGATAACTAGAAGCGTCTACCTGTTTATAAATTTCATTGACCTTTATGGCGTTCTTCATCCTGTTTAAATTTTGGCAATAAATTACAAAATCTTTGCTATCGCACTTTCTCTTGCTATTATTGACTTCAGGCAAGTCTGTCGTTTTTACTGTAGAAAATCTCTCTATCAAATTAAAATGATTAAAACTAATTACCTCCCTCTCACGCGGAGAAGTCGTCAATTCCTGGCGTTCGTCGGGATCCACGATAATGTTGTCTTCCTCCAAGTGGTGCGTCAATTCCGCAGAAAACCCGAATGCTTGCAAGAACACGCCTCGCACAATGCAGCTGAACGTCCGGGAGGCAACCTGTTGGGCGGGTGCGTTTGAGCTGGGCGCGGGAAAACATCACTCGCCGGGTAGGGGTTTAATATTTCACCCTTTTGAAATTGGATCGTTGGTTGGTAATTATTCGGTGGTCTTGAAAACCGATCTTTCGCTGCCCCAAGAAGGTCTCTATCATGAGGAATACGGTTGTTTTCATTCTGTCTGTTGATGTCTTCTGTCTGGTGATGATCTATTCTGTAGTTGATGATAATGTGCTGATTTGTGAAGTTATTGTGATTTTGATTACGACTGTGACTATGATTGAAATGTGCGTCTGCTTTTCGTTGCTTCTTCCGCTTTTTAGCCTTATCAGCCTTTTTTGCTGATTCAAGCGATGCAACTTCCGAGCATCATAGTCCGCCCAGTCCGACTGCTGTGCATTGGCGCACTAGAATACATGTCCATCGTGATACTTGAGAGTTACTTGATTTCTTCATTCAAACATTTCAAGTCATCAGACATCCGACGTCATTGTTTGCAATGACGTAGGTATAGTCTCTTTAGACGCTTGCATCGCTATATCAAATAGCGATGTTATGTGGTTATTTATGGCTGTTAGGTTGCCAGAAGAACCATAAGCTCTTTTTCTATTTCACTGAGCTGGCCTTCGAGGCGATCATTGGCTTCATGCACAACTTTCATATTGTTTTGCTGAGTTGAACGATGGACAACCTGCGTATTATTGTTAATGCTGTCGGCCAATAGTGTCAGTTGCTCCGTCAGCGATTTTATGTCAAAATTTAACGCAACGAGCGTTTAGCATGAGCTATAACAAGGCAGTACATATGACTGCGGATCAATTTTCTTATCCCTTTTTCTAATAGAATCACGCAGGACAGTTACTCCCACGCAGGCTGCATGAAACGTTTGCGGACATCCGACGCAGGTCCACATTACCGTATCAACGGTAGAATCGAGCGAGCAACTTTCACAGCTCATATTCAATACAAACAGTACACAAACAAAAAAAGCGAAGCGTCGACAAAAAATACACGGGAATAAATCCGTTCCGAAATTCAGTCACGATTTTCGGAACTAGTAAATTTTTCGTCTACGAAAGTACACCATGAATAAAAATCATGAAATCGTGAACATTGTTCCACACAATAAACGTAACGCCTGCAAAGACAACAAAAGCCATAGAATCGTGAACTCTGTTCGGAAAATCATGATCTAGTTCTGGCAAACGTGATTTATGTTCATGCGTTGTGATTGATACCGTGAACCTCGTTCTCGAAAACGGGAACATGGTTCATGGACTGTAAAATGTCAACTTCATTATAATTACCAATATTTTAAATGGACTGAGGAAGTGGAATGAAAACAACGGAAGCCTTGATGCAGGTTTTACCCGCATCCCAAACTGGCAGCAGATAGAATGAACACACTTTCAGACGAGTTTTCAGCTCAACAAATCAACACCACCTTCGACTTCCATCGGAGCGACGGGAGCAAGAACACTGGATGCGTTCAGGGATTCTTTTTCTTAGAGGACGGCCAGTATGATGACATGTACCAGCCACTGTCATTGTGCCGGACCACCATTTTGATGATACGGCTCAGCTCACTCACTAATAATCGAGACACTATTCTCGACGGATCCGAGCACTCTATAAGGATAAAATCAATAACAGCTGAAAATGACAGCTGTAGCATTGCATGTGATCCAAGTTCACGATTTCAGGAACGAAAATCACACTTATGGATTCATGGATCACGAAATCATGATTTTATTTTGTGTTTTCTGTAGCGTTATGAAATCGATAGTCGCGCTGAACAGGCGTGACTTAAGTTCATGGATTTGGGATTTATTTCATGAAAATGTTATTTTCTCGATCACGTTTACGGGAACTAGGGTAACCAACTTGAATTGGACCCCTACATATTTTGGACCCTTTTCATATATTTTCTTCGTTTACTGTCTAGTTTCTTCAAATTCATCTGGGTTGATGTTGTAATTACATTTTTTCAATTACTTGCTATGTCTCAAGATCATTAGTTCACCTCAAATTGCTTACATTTGCTCAATTTATGCAGTTTTAGAAAATTTTTTTTGAAAAAGTTTCATGTTTCGACGTTTGTCAAGAGGAATCGGCGTTAGTGTACTTGTTTTAAATTTGGTCTAAAATATGCAATTCAATGATTTTTTTTATCAAATCAGTTTATCTGACTTTGGAAGATGTATTTCACGTGTTTATAAAGATGTCACCTTAAGATTTTACTTAAAAAGTATTAAATAAAAAGTGTCCAAAAAAGATCGTAAAAAAATGTTACCAACTTATTTTGGACACTTATCAAATGAGAATCATCAAAAGAGCGACAAAAAAATTCCGGTTGGTCGATCGTGCTATTATCTCAGATTTCTGATTAAATTGGTAAGTAAATCAATCAAAATTATATGAATTCATTGTTTTTAAATATATTTCTTGTTTATCAGGCGATTCAAATGGGAAAAACGGCAAAACACGTAGAGTGGTCCACTCTGAGTTTTCCTAGTTTTCCTAGTTCTTAGTTTTCCACAAAAGTTTCTCTATCTCCCAAACGCATTTAACTAAGGGGCTGTTCATAAACTACGTAGACGCTTTAGGGGGTGGGAGCGCTTGGCAGATGTCTACGGTCCATACAATTTTTTAAATTTTGCGTTTGAGACTGTCTTCTACGAAAGGGGGGGGGGGGGGGGGGTTGAAATCTCTCAAAAACCGTCTACGTAGTTTATGAACAGCCCATACAAAAAATAATATGGACTGCAAGCATAGAGTCAGGTCTCCGTATTAAGATTTATTTCTGAATGATTTTTTTTATGGTATGATCAGTTGTTTCCTTATGTTATATTATATTTCCTCCGTTACTCGCGCCAACTTTTGTAACACGAGTACTCACGCGTTGTACTTTGTACAACAGTGTGAGTTTTCCATTTCCATTTTGCAGCCGAGCCACCAATCGATCTGAAATCAACGAGTATTCCTCAAAAAACTTGCTTTTAACTAAACAAGCTAAATATTTATTACAGTTAACCCCCAAAATATGCGGATAATAGAGAAAATGTAAATGGAAACCGCGTAAATGGTGTCCATACTACGAGGGTTCTGACTTAATTGGTTACAACATGGAATATCTCGAGATCCTGACCACATAGAAAGTTACTGTCTTTGCCAAAGTAGTTCTAGAGATCATAACCTTTTTGCTGGTGGACAGTAGTTCAAAATTTACTCACTACATAGCGCTAGTATACATGTGATATATCTCGAAATCCTGACCAGATAGAAAGTTACTGTCTTCGAAAAAGTTGTTCAGGAGTTCAAAGCCTATAGTTCAGATTTTTTTTCACTATATGGTGCTAGTATATACGTGAAATTCTCATATAAAATATCTCGAAATCCTGATCATATAAAAAGTTACTGTCTTCGGCAAAGTTGTTCAGGAAGTCAAGGCCTTTTTGCTGGTGAACTTAAGTTCAGAGTTTTCTCACTTTGCAACGCTAGTATACATGAGGAATTCTTGCATATAAAATATCTCTAGATCCTGACCAGACAGAAAGTTACTGTCTTCGGCAAAGTTGTTCAGGATGTTAGGATCTTTTTGTTGGTGTACAGTAATTCAGAATTTTCCCTTTACGTGGCACTAGTATGCGGGTCATTCAGAGATATTTTATATGCAAGGATTTCACGTGTCTTTCAACGTCACCTAGTGAGAAAATTACGTACTTTCCACCAACGATAGGGTTTGATCTCCTGGACAACTTTGCCCATTACAGTACATTTTAGCAGGTCTTGAGATATATCATATGCGAGAATTGCACGTATATACTAGTACCATGAAGTGAAATATTCTGAACTACCGTCCACTAGCCAAAAGGCCTTGATCCCCTGAACAACTTTGCCCAAGACAGTAACATTCTATCTTGTCATGCTCTCTAGATATTGTATATGAGAGAATTTAACGTGTATACTAGAACTACATAGTGAGAAAATTCTGAACTATTCTACACCAAGCAATAGGCTTTGACCTCCTGAACAACTTTTTCAAAGACAGTAACTTTCTATTTGGTCAGGATCTCGAGATATATCATATGCGAGAAGTGTATATGTATACAAACGCCACGTGGTGAGAAAATTCTGAACTACTGTCTACCAGTCGAAAAGTCTTGACCCCCTGAACAAGTTTGCCCAGTACAGTAACTTTCTAGCTGGTCAAGAACTCGAGCTATTGTATATGCGAGAATTACACGTATATACTAGCGCCTCGTAGTGTGAAATTTCTGAACTACTCCACCAACGAAAAGAGCTTGACTTCCTGAACAACTTTGCTGAAGGCATTTACTTTCTATCTGGTCAGGATCTAGAGATATTTTATACACGAAGTTTCACATGTATACTAGAACCACGAAGTGAGATAATTCTGAACTATTGTAAACTAAGAAATAGGCTTTGACCTCCTGAACAACTTTGCCGAAGACAGTAACTTTCTATCTGGTCAGGATCTCGAGATATTCCATGTTGTAACCAATTAAGTCAATCCCACGTAGTATGGACACCGTTTACGCGGTTTCCATTTACATTTTCTCTATTATCCGCATTTTGGGGGTTAATTGTAATCAAAGTTTAGCTTTTTTAGTTCAAAACAAGTTTTTTGAGGAATACAAGTTGGTTTCAGATCGATTGGCAGCAACAAAATGGCAACGGAAAACTCATATGTGTTGTACAAAGTACAACAGCGCGAGTAACGGGGGGTTAACTTTTATGCATACCGTAAAACGGGGTGTAATTGATCAGCGGGGCAAAATTGATCGCTGAAATTTCTCGTGATATTTTTTCATGTGTAACATGTTTTTCGTTACTAAGCGTACGAATGTATCTTTGTATACATTGTAAAAATATTATGCATAAGTACAATATTGGGTATACTCAGCGATCAAATTCACCCCGCTGATCAATTTCACCCCGTTTTACGGCACCTTCTTTGAAAATTTTCCCACCTAGACGGACCTAACAAATTCGAGATAGGAAGAAGTGACCATCGTAATTAATTTTAGGCTCATAGGTTGAAAGAACTTCAGCATGTCCAAAATATATTCGTTCACATTCAGTGTGTCCAAAATATATTATGGACACTGTCCAAAATCAAGTGGAAGGGTCCAAAATATGTGAATATCATGATGTGAAAAGAATTATTTTTCGAGTATATATCAATAAATAAAACATCTAGTGACATTTTACATCCAAGATGAGTAGCTTTCGAACACAACCGCATGTAAATTGCATTATAATAATAAACAAATAATATTATTTTGACATAAACGTGATCTCACTTCCTCTAGGGGTCAAAAATCAGTTGGTTACCCTAAGTCATGAATTCAAACGAACTAGCAGTTCATGCTTTCGTGATTTGTTGTTCACGAATACCGGAACATTTTTTTTTGCGTGCATATATCAAACGCACGAGGCCGGGAACGAATTAAAAACGCGTCTACACTGACTGACGACGAAAATACGAAAAATTTATTATCTCTCGGAAAAATATTTTTGATGATTCTTGAGGGACTGATTTGGACGAATTAAGATTTATAACTAAAAAATTTCAAAATATGAAAGCTCCAGGTGATGATGGAATTTTCTATATCCTCATCAAAAACTCCCAGAGAGTACCTTGTCTTCTTGGTAAAATTATTTAACAGATGTTAAATATAAATGGAACAATGCAAAAGTTGTTCCAATTTTGAAGCTGGATAAAAATCCGGCTGAAGCTTCTAGCTACCGTCCAATAAGTTTACTTGCTTCAATAAGTAACCTTTTTGAAAAAATAATTTTGAATAGAAGTATGCTTCACATCAATACGAACTCAATTTTTGCCGATGAACAGTTTGGATTTCGCCATGGGCATTCAACTACTCATCAACTCTTAAGAGCTACCGATTTAATTCGTTCAAATAAATCTAAAGGCTGTTCAACTGGCAAAAGCATTCGACATTGTTTGGCATGAAGGTTTGACTGCTTAATTGAAAAAGTTTAATTTTCCACTTTATATTATGAAATTAGTTCAAAATGATTTAACTGACAAAACTCTGCAAGTAAATTATCAAAATTCCATATCCGATCGACTACCTGTTAGAGCAGGAGTACCTCAGGGTAGCATTCTTGGGCCTATATTGTATAACATTTTTACTTCGAACCTCCCTGATTTGTATCAGGGTTGCTACAAATATTTGTTCACCGATGACAAAGGCATTTCCGCTAAAGGAAGAAATCTTCGTGTTATTTGCAGCAGACTGCAAATAATTTTAGATATTTTCTCTTCTTATTTACAAAAATGGAAGATTTCTCACAACGCTTACAAAACTCAACTTATAATATTTCTACATAAACCTAGAGCTTCTTTTTTTAAACCTAGTAGTAGTCACATAGACCCTATGAACGGGGTTCCAATTCCTTGGTCAAGTCAAGTGAAATATCTTGGATTAGTACTTGACCAAAAATTTCCTTTTAAAGATCACATTGAGGGCATTTCAGCCAAGTGTAACAAATATATAAAATGTTTGTATCCTTCAGAAAATCCAAACTTTGCATGAAGAATAAACTTCTAATATTTAAACAAGTTTTTAGACCGGCCATGCATTATGCTGTGCCAATATGATCTAGTTGTTGCATTACCAGGAAAAAAGCACTTCAAAGGATTCAGAACAAAGTTCTGAAGTTGAAGTTGCCGCCCTGGTACAGTAGTACCGAGGTAGGTACATAGAATTTTGAATGTAGAGACTTAATAACAAATTTCCAACAAAATCATTAATAATTTCAGGAAAAAATCGTTGCAATCCTCAATTGCAACGATTAATTTTCTTTGTATTTAGGTAAGTTTTAGTTTTAGTTTCAAGTTTTAAGTTTTAAGATGTTAGTTTTTTTTACTGAGTTGCCGGTATAGAAAACCTGTTTAAATACTGAATTGTCAAGGCAGGAACAACGTAAAAACACTAAGATATATATCATATGGTAAGTTACTGTAGTAGCTTGAGCACCTAGGTTAAAATGAAATGTAATTTATTTTGAATTTGGAACAAATAAAGAGTTAAAAAAAAGATGAACGGTGACCTTGTATACAACTGATGCCAGACGAATTTACCGTGAACGGGTGTAAAAGTGGAAAGGTAAAATCATAGACATAACACTCGCAAGTTGTTTATCAATCACGCGTTTAACGGTAAATTTAAATGTTTTTTTAGATGGTAGTACCGCCACCTGTGACGCGCACACGGAAGCAAATCCATTCTCCGAAATGCGAAAAATGACTCATGATTTCATGAACATAGCGTATTTTCATGTTATGAAAATACACCATGTATACTATTCATGATTTCATGAGCAATGTTTGCGTAACGAACGCAAGATTTCCGAAATCATGAATCATCCGAGTTGAAATCATGAACTCACTTCATGAATTTAACTTTTAGGTAAATCTAATGTAAAAAAAAGCAAGGTTGCAAATACTCATTTCAGCTAAAACAATGTTTTTTTTTTTTAATTATGAAATAATTAGATGCTATGATCATATTTTGAATTGGTAAGATACAAGAAGAGGTTGCAAAGAATGTGTTTGACATATTAAACCTCACTCACTCACTCACTTACTCACTCACTCACTCAGCTCACTCACTCAGCGATCAGCAAATCGCTGATTGTGACTCATAGAAAGCAAAATTTACAGGTTTTATGTTTCAAATACATACTTTTTAACCTCTTCTTGTAAGTTACAAGCAAAACATCATACCATCTTTTGTTTTTATTATTCCGAAAAACATTATTTTAGTTGAAATGAGTATTTGCAACCTTAAAAAAAATAAACCCTGGATTCGAACCAAGAACCGAACGAACATTTAATCCATACATTGACCACTAGACTATCAATACTTGTATAACATAGAAGGCAAAAGGCGTATAAGAGATAACTTTGCAGTGCGGAGAAAACAGTTTGCCAGGTAACGCTTGTAGCGGTCATGATTCCGCGGCATTATGAAATCATGAATCTCCATCACGAAATCATGAATCATTGTTTTTATTTCATGGGATGGCAAGTTTTTTCATTTCATTATTTCTTATTCATGAAAATGGAACCGGATTTTTTTTCCGTGCATAGTCAATTTCCTTGCGTTTGTCGTTTACACACTACCGTCATCTGTTCAGCGTACCGCCGATCACAGTATACTCAACAGATAGCAGTAGTGTATTGCGACGATGTTATACACTGAAAATATTCAATGTATTGTGCCTGTTTGTCTGGGGTAAAACCGTTGATTTGTGTGTCCCGATAGCGTGTTAATGTGTCGTTTGCACGGTCAACGGCTTTTTTGCGTTCTTGGCTAAATAGGTTTCAACAATTAGGCTGCCCGATAATAGCGCTGCGTGGAATAGCCTTGCACCACGTCTTTCGTTTCTTTGTCGCCAAGCCTTGCCACTCTCTGGACTCAAAGTTTTTCGCTTTGCATAACGTGCCTCCCCAGTGCACTCTGGCTAGCATCCACCAAGCCATCAACGCGGCCTGAGTCGGAAACTCGTCACCACACAGATGAAAATTCTGAATTTTAATTGTGATGTAAACATTCATTCAAATAGACTTGTATTTCATTTCACGCAACCGAGCAACTTGCAAACAATGTTGTTTACAAAGATGGGCTTTTGTATACAATATTTGCTACATTGCATGAAATGTGTCAGAACTTTACATGATGTATAATGTAAACGCATAAGATATGTGACGCTCCATTTATGTGCATCATATTGAATAGAAGTTTAAGTGTGTGAACTAGTTTCGTTCTTAGATGTTCTCAATTTATTTTTAATTTATCACGCCTTATGAAAATTGTGCTCCTCAGCATTTGGGATCATTGTTGTACCATCCTGAGGATTGATTTCATATAAAAGAAAACTGACACCAATCAATTATAATTTTAAAAGTGGCGTTTCTTTAACAACATGAATTAACTGTTGGCATTCGCTTATGCACGACTGATCTAAATCATCATATAGGGGAAATGGCTCTAATGTTGGCCTATGGATCTAAGATTGGACCCATCGCTAAAAATCTGCTATTTATCAATTTTATCTAGATTAACACGTCATGGGGACGGTACTAATGGCTATTTTTGGTCGCTATTGAAAATTTAGTCAATTGCTGAATTTATCTATGGGCCCAAACTAGGGGCATTTAGGCTGAAATTACATCCATTTCCCCTGTATGGAAAAATACATTTTCTAACCTTGTTACGGAATAAGTTTGGTGAAGAATAAAATGATGTGCACAGATAAAAATTCTGAATTTTAATAGTGATATAAACATTCGTTCACGTAAACTTGTATTTCATTTCACGCAACCGAGCAACTTGTAAACAATGTTGTTTACAAATATGGGCTTTTGTATACAATATTTGCTTCATTGAATGAAGTGTCTCATAACTTTACATGATATATAATGTAAAGTTATATGATATGTGACGCTCCATTTATGTGCATCATACTGAACAGAAATTTACACTACTTTTTTGAACTGTGTGAAATATAAGATAGGACAAAATAGAGGATAACTAAGGCCAACAGCTCAAACATAAATTCAAAAGAATCACGTGATCACGAGAAGCCTTCAGCAGCCTCAATACTAAAGGCCCTAGCGCAATGTTAGCGGAAGCAGATCGGCAGCGGCAGCGGAATAGCCCGATCTGAGTAAGTCTACTTTTTAGATTAAAAACTAGTAAGAATCAAATCGGCTTCGGTTAGGCATCTTGATGTCATTTGTGTTTCCGTTCAGCTACCGCCCACATTGCCTTTGGGCCTTAAGTAATTTCAAACTGTATGTTGGCAAAGAATCGATCACAAAAAGTAGACCAAGTAGGCAATCCAAGCTCTTATTAAATTTGGGGGACCACCTGCCAGGTTGGTCGAGGCACATTTCATGTGTGAGTAAGTGTGGTCATTGTTATGTGCAATTTACTTTAAAAGGTGCGTTTCATATTTCACCACATATGGTTCCAAAGAGCCTAAATGAAATGTGGCGCTTGCAAAGATCACTTGAAGATACGATATGGTGGAACATTGAACACAGGTAAAAACTTCCAGAACCTAGTTAAGATAACATATTGAAAAATATGTTAATTACTAGTTAAAAAATTGAATGTTTCATTGAAATATGGACAGGTATACCTCGATATACCGTAACTGTCACTTTTGACTTTTATTAAGGTATGTCTACACTTTAAATCGTGTTAAATTTAAATTTTAAAATATTCGTAAACGACATTTTTTCTTTTATTCTCAAAAACCCAAAATTGCTAATCTATGCCGACGACATGAAGCTTTTTTTTGGAAATAATAAATGAAGAAGACATCAATATATTTCAGAATGAAATACACATATTCTACGTACGGTGTAAAAAAAGTCTACTAGAATTAAATGTAAAAAATGCAACATTTAGCTCAGGAAAAGAACAACATCAATCATTTCAATTGCAATATTAAATCAAAATGTAGACAAATGTGACAGAGTTAGGGATTTAGGAATTATCTTTGACTCCAAACTAACTTTCATAGATCTATGCAACACAATCATTCACAGGGCAAATAACACGCTTTCTTTATCAAACGCTTTTCCTACAACTTTAAGGACCCATACACAATTAAAACACTATAGCTCTCCACAATGTAGCTTTGAGTGTGTTGGTTTATTTCTTTTTAATTCCGTTACAATTGCTTATCTTTTGACAGATAGAGTTTTTGATCTAATTTCCGTCTTACTAAGCACAACCCGTGCTTTACCTTTTTTTTTGGAACGGGTTTGAACAAAAATTTAATCAAAGATGACTTCTAAGTTAATTGTCCTTACCTACCTTTGGATTTGATAAAGAGTCACAAATTGTTGAGATATTGTTGAAAATCTAATACTGTTTTTTGGTTCTATATTCGTCCTACCAGATTCAATTCCGTCCTAACGAATTGAAATGCCATTAGATTTTCTTCGTCCTACGGATAAACGTTGAAAAAAAGGATTCGCTAAGAGCGCTTTGTTTGTTTTGAGAACGATGAGCGTACATATTCCTACACTGCGCTATAATAGAGTTCATGTTGTAGCTAAGGAACTAACGCATCGCAACAAACCTATTATTGATTTGTGTACTGTAAAATCATTGTTATTATTCATCTTTTCTGATCGATAGAACGGAAATGGGCGATTACGACGAAGTAGGGCTCTACCCTCGCGTATTTCGTATACTACTTGCAGATTTCATCAGTGCCAAATACTCAACACCACTGTGCAGTGGTGTTGAGTACTTGGCACTGATGAAGTCTGTAAGTAGTAGAAGAAATACGCGTATCTGTCAAAAGATAAGCAATTATAACGGAATTATAAGGAAATAAACCAACACATTCAAAGTTCCTCATAAAGGGATTCCGTTAAGAGGTTTGACAAATTTAAAAGATTGACTATATATTGCCTGTGTGAAGTCAATATTGGTATATTGCAGTATTGTATGGTCTCCTTTTACAACCACGCACGAAGAAAGATTAGAATCAGTACAAACATATTTTCTATTATACGCACTTCGTAAGTTAGGTTGAACATCATTTCGAGGACTCATAATTTTGAATATAAACACCAATAAATGATCCTTAAAAAAATTAAAACGCTCCTTAAAAAATACCCAAATGCTCCCTAAAACCCCGGAGAAAATCCCTAAAAAAGTGAGACTGATCCATAAAAAATATCAATTTATGTAAAATTTAGCAACACAATTTTAAAATTGTACTGCTTAATTTCTGGAAAATGAGCATTTAAACTGTATGAATTTCCCATAAACATATTGCAAATGATTCATAAAACATTCAGCAATGAAACTTAAACTAATAAAAGTGATCCATAGAAAATCAAGTTTTGCGCACTTAAAAATATAAGCATGATTCATAAGACATATTTTGTTCATGGTTTGTACACTATTTTTTTTTTAATTTTGTTCACTAAACCTTGAAAACTTGCTCCATTACTGCGTAGCTACTTAGATTTACTGACATATCCGTGTTTTTTTTTTTTTATTTTTTTATTTAGAAGTGCGAAGCGACGGGTAACCGTCTAGAATTTGAAATCAAGCTTCTATATAATAATCTTCTTAAGAAGCTGCTTTTACAAGCTATTTGTTTTAGAAGCTTCTTTTGGAAGCTAATTCTAGACGCTTAACAGTCGCTTCGAACTTCAAATTTAAAACTGAAACGGTATTGTTTTATTCGGTTATTCAGTCCGTCTCATTTGCCCTTTTTCAACACCGTTGGTCGTACATAAAACAATCATGCCGATGCGGTCACCATCATTTCCACCTCTTCCAGCGTTTCACCTGTTACCGTCAAGACAACGTCGTCCGCCAAGCCAACGATTTCAACTCCTTTGGGCAGCTCCCGCGTTATCACGCCGTTGTAAATCTCGTTCCAGAGCGTTGTAGGCTTGTGGATCTCCCACTGTGATCCTAATAGATCACTGTCCCATGTCTGTTTCGTAGACCAGAACCTGGTTCTGAAAGTAGTTTCTCAGGATCCTGCATAGCTAGTCTGGGATCCTCATTCTATGTAGAGATAGAGGTTGGCATCAGCGTCTCGATACAGCTCCTTCAAAAAGTTTGACTTGCTCTACTTTATCGATCGTGTAAGTGCGGCCTACTATATCTATCGTTTAATTCCTCTATGTTCCTCTCTGTTTTCTTCTGTTCTTGCTCTTTGAACACGTCTTCTGGCTCTGTGACTCGTTCCGCCAGTAAGCTGGACACCGTCTGTTATTTGGCTCAAGTTTCCTCGGCATGGTCGTGTCACATGCTCTCACTAACGTTTCTGCATCTCGTCCGCGTTCATATTCGCGGGGCCCCTGACCATACGGAGTTCTTTAGCGAAAAGATCCTTAATGAAGTAATGAAATTAGGTTGTTAGCGGAACACTTAAATAAAACAGCAAACAGCAAATCAGGTTAATTTGTGGATACCAAAATTAATTAAGTGGAATCAAATGGAAGATAACCTTTTTTGCTGTTTTATTTAAGTATTCCACTAACAACCCAATTTTCGGCCGGCTACTGCCTACGGCAGGTTTAAGCGGGTGGATCAATATCGGTTTTCTCAAATATTAGCAAACGCTGTCAAACGAATCGACTCACCTATTTTAATAACGGAATTCGGTTCTTTTTGGCAGCGCTTAAATTTCACTCCAAATTTGCATTAAGATTACGCTGCTTCGAATTTCTATAGAAATAAAACCAGTTTTTAAATGAGATATACGATTTTCAGATGCAAAAATGAGCTTTCGAAAAAAAAGTGCAAGAAAATAAGGTGTTTTACGTTCTACTATGATTTTTCGTTGACAAAATAGCTTGAATATCCGGAAAATCCTATGTTAGATTTTAGATAATTTATGTTTACATCGCGGCCAAAAGAATCAGCAAAATTGATCGTATTTCCTCCAAGATCCTTGTCTCGCAAGGTATAAAAATGTGGTTTCGAGGAAAACGTATTTTGGGTATCGAATTGTCATTTTGAAGGATGCCGAAAATGCAAAACAAAAATTTCGATTTTTTTAAACCCACCAACCCTTCTTAAGTAGTTTTGGTTTGCATAAGTTCTTTTCAACCAGGTGAAAATGTTCGATGAGAATAAATCCACGCCAATTGACGAATCGATTTGACCCTCTCCTCCGCATTCCATGAAACTTCACATGGAGCAAAGTTTTTGCTGAAATTGGGACATTTTGTCTCTCGCCTGTTTTGAAAATGGCGTATTTGATATTTTTCAATAAATCATAGCAACGGTTTATCGAAACTAAATGATGTCCTAGACTAAGTTGTGGAAAACTGTTTGAACAAAATTACAAAATTGTGACCAAGAATGAAAAAAAAACTGCTAAAAACTTCAATATAAAAAAGTGCAATTTTAAGATTATTAAGCGTATGTTTATTTGAAGCTTATAAAAAATCCTAACTTAGCTGTAATGGACACAATGTACACTTCAAAATTGATTAAAATCCTAAATCATCAACTCTCAGCAAAAATTTTGGAATTTTTTTCTCAAATAATTATTGTAGTCCAGAAAATTGTTTCTTATGCACAAATTACATACATATTTACTGAAAAAAAAACATTTTTTTTTTACTTTAATCTGATGTTGTATGATTTTGGTCAATTTTAAAGTTTCCATTGTGACCAATGTAGGAAAATTTAGTATGTTTTATAAGCTTTCGGCCGGCTACTACTAATAAATATAAGTTAAAACTTCTTAATTTTTGTTGTTGTTTTTGTAGTATTAAACATTTCTTGATAATTATCAAGTTTTCCACTTTGAAAAATTAGGCGAGAATAAGGATGGTCGAATTTAAGAAAAAAATAGTTAAGAAATTTGTATTAAAATGAACTATAGTTAACAAGAATGCCAGATTACTGAAAAAGGTTTTGTGCAGAAATAAATTAACAAAGAGAGGGGAAAAGTTTGTTAAGTTGAATATTTAGCCTAGATGGTTGAAAGATGGCTCTATTTTGTCATCATCATAAGCTACTAGATAAGTGAAATAGGTTTGGATGGACTTGCTGCATAACTTTGGCGTGCGATGATCTTGATCTTACTTCGCTTAGTTAATACTCAAACCCCTGTTCTTGTAATCTTTTATAAACCCTTCCTTACACGCAGTGAAAAATCTATATATAGATTATTTTATGATTTATGGAACGTACTAAAATTATGTACTTAATTTAAATTAGGTTAGCCACGGTTCAAGTTAGAAATGCAAATGTTTCTAGCAGAACTAAATACTAGGTTGCTGCTCTCACTGCAAATTGTAGTTGCATGGAAAGCAACATCATGATGTGTGCTTCGCGTGTGAATCTGCAATATTTAACAGTGCGGATGTGAGTTGTTCTTGTACATAAAAATCATATCGCATTAAAATATACATACAACATTGAAACAATTTTTCATCCATACTTCTTTCTCGGCTCGTTATGGCGCCTGCCCAGGCACAGGTGAAATTGTAGAAGGTGCAGAAGAAATGGGGCTTTTAAATGAATATGTTTATTATTACAATGCACCCCGAGCCAGTGCAGAATAAGTATATGAGCCGAACTTGACAGGGGTGCACTCACTTTTGGAATCCAGTTAACGCAAGTTTCTCTTTGAACATGTTTTGTTGAACACAGCTATCTGCAGCATATACCTAAGTCAAGTTTTCTTCAGCTTTAATTTGTTTGAGTTTTTCCCCAATCCGACTCTGGATAGGTGTACCTTTGGCCGAAGAATAAAGTGAAGTTCATGATGTATGCAATACATTAGCATTGGCATCAAAATTGCGCGTCGTTGCATGTTGCCGCAACATAAAGTCGGGATGTTGGAATAAATTATGCACATGCAACACCTATATAACGCATGTACGAAGCTGGAAGATAAATCCATACGCATTAGTGCAAATGTTTGTGCGTATATATTTTAAGTTTGCAGCTAAATTACTGCCTGCATTGTGCGTAGTTAGTATAATAAGCTGGCAAGAGCAAATGTTTGAAAACGTAATTTTGGTACCCTATTTCAGGATACATCATAGAAACAAAACACTGTTTTGACATCTGATTGAACAACTTTTGGACAGTGTTGATTTATTCATAATGATAAGCATTTTATGAGAATCATCATGTAAATCATTATTGAATTGAAGCTAGTCTTTTTAGTTTTTTTGTAGTTAAGTTATTGAGAGATTATCATCATGTCATCAGACAAATAAATGTTAGCATTTGAAC
Source organism: Ochlerotatus camptorhynchus (assembly GCF_037179485.1). Classification (NCBI taxonomy): domain Eukaryota; kingdom Metazoa; phylum Arthropoda; class Insecta; order Diptera; family Culicidae; genus Ochlerotatus; species Ochlerotatus camptorhynchus. Next base: position 197,333 of record NW_027040742.1, read on the forward strand.
TATTTCTCTATTGCTTATTACGAGTAAAAAGATGTTAGCTCTTTGGATTTTATGGCCACCAAGTGTTTTTTATATCTTTTTACAGCTATGAGTCTATACAGAACATCAATATCCCCGCTCCCATTTACTTTTTGTGGACTCCTGGGCTCCGCACTGCATTCGGATATAACAATCCTCTAGATAGATGTTGTAGACTATTTAATAACGGGTATGAGGTATTTGATTTTAATATTAGTAGACTAGTTTTTAAGAATATAATTAAGTATTTTTAAACAGTCTGTGTGGCTATTCTGCCATAGATGGCGAAAAAATATATAAATGCTCATAATAATGTAAAAAAACTTTACATTTGATTTAAAATTATTGATTTGAGTACTCTATAATTATGTTCGATGCTGACAATTCTGTTTCACGCAATTTATTTCATGATATTAGAAGTGCAATAAAGCTTGATCTAGTTATAATCTAGACGCAGAATATATGTTATTGAAGGATGTTATGATCATCACGATTCATGTCGATTTTAAAAAGTTGTGCCATATGGAAGATAAGAGTAGAAAATTTGCACAAATTGATCATAATCTCACGTGTTTAGCTCCAAATATCGCGGAAAAGTTGAAATTAGCTATACAAAAAAAGGACGCGGCCCGAGTAGATGTCCCCGGCGAGTTTAGGTTCGATTTCACCGACAAATTCGCCCGGAAGTTGATGATCTGGCAGGGGACCTGCAGTTCTGATAGTAAAAGCCCAGATTCACGACACAAATAAAATTATGGACTCGTATGTGTACAAGCAAGAGTATCTGAGAAAATGCATTCTACCGCTTATTAAGAAACTGTAAAGTTTTGATAAAGTTGTTACTACCTGGGGGGGGGGGGGATGACTGTCATTGCTACGAACAATCATCGCCTACCTCGTAAAACTGGTTCCAAACGACAACAAAGCCATAAGCAACGATGGTTTGTTGGTGTTTGGAACCAAATTCACATATGGAAAATCAATGAGCGTAAACAGGTGAGGCCCAGTAAACTTGTTGTCTCTTTTGTTCTCTCGCTGATTAAATGGATGGCGGATTTTGACGTCACACTCTTTCAACCGGTTAAACGGCGGGATAACGAAAGAGATGGCAAATTCACTTAGCCTTACATATTTACATCTCATTGATGGATGTTCAGAAGGCGGATTTGACAGCACATTCCGCCCCTGGTTACTACAGCTGAACCGTATTTCAGTGGCACAGTAGAACGGGGTAACTTTGATAGTTTTTCGAAGTATATTCTAAATATTTTTTACAATAATACATGTTTTTCACATTACGAGCAGTTCATTACCCGAGGTACAAACAGACATACAGGCAGCCGAACCTACGCTACGTAGTGAGGTAATGCTGAACCTGAAACGGCTACATGAAACGATTTTTTGGAGTCTACGACGGATACTGACTGCATTTGAAGGTTGTTCAATATCTTCACCATCGGAAGGGCACGGTTTTTAAAGATTCTGAAAGAATCGGGACCCAAGAAATCATCACTACTGGGTATGTAGACTCGGTATTCCAATGAAAAAAAAACTCGCACGCAACAATTAGGATATGCTCCAGTATTTCGTGTGAAGGGGACTTAAGAGTCTCGTCGTCTGAAATGGAAAGCGGTTAAATATCACCGCAATGGTGTTTTTGGTAAATCTTTTACAAAAAATTTCAGTAATTTCAAATAATATCAAAAATAGAAAAAAAAAATATATTATACAAAATGAAAAAAAAAAAAAGAATGTAGATATAATTTCACTCCACTAAAGAGTAATACAAAATGAGAACAGGAATTTCAAGAAAAAATGAATAAATAAAACAATATATATATACTATTTACAATAATATTGATCACCCTAATCATGCAATGGCCCAGGAATCAAGTGAGATGCGATACTGGCGAGAACAAAACAACAGCGACACGATATACCTTCTACTGTGGCGACAGCAGACTGGAGAGATGCAATTGTTTGACCCAATTTGTTTGGGTCAATAACCTCGTAGTTGGTGTGCCTCGGAACTTAGGAACTTAGGAAGCTTCATCTGGATGCTTCTTTTAGAATCATTAGAAATTTAATTCTTTTAGAAGCTTATTCTAGAAGTTTATTCTAGAAGCTTATTCTAGACCGCTTTTTTTATTCTCAGCATACTCCGCCAAGGAACCTACTGCAAACAATTATTACTGCTCCGCCCTTCCGTCGGAGTTCCTCTTGTTTTTATGAAAATTTTAGCAACTGAACTTACAGCTCCATTATTTTGGATTTTTAATTTGTCACTGTTTTTCGAAAACTTCTCTAAAATATGGAAAAGCCCGATTTTAGTGCCCATCTTTAAATCGGGCAAATAATCTAACATACGTAATTATCGTGGTATAGCCATTAGCTCTTGCATCCCGAAACTTTTCGAGGTGATTGTGAATGAAAAACTATTTATTCAAATTAATAACAGAAACCACTATGCAACACGTTTAAATAACATTGAAAGACCAAAACAAAAGAAAACTATTTTGGAAAATGTTGAAATCTAGGAAGTCTGAAGAAAACATCTATGAACCTCATATAAAACGTGGGATGTTTTCTGCATCACTTATAATACATCATGTCATCTTTTAATTTATATACACCATCTAGGCATGAACGAAAAAGAAATATATTTGCTACAAGCCGCCCTTGAACCAAATGATGGACAAATACACTGCGATAATAAAAATTAAATTATATTTTAATTGCTCGTGAAACGTCAGCTAGTAGAAGTATGTTTTTATATTTTTCAAGGCATATTATAATGTATATAACAAAGACAAATTGTAATATATAGCATTTAAGGCAACTATTTAAGACAAAAGATTTCAGCTTGATCATTAATTATTCTGAAGATCTTCAACTGATCAACAATTCTAATCACATTTTCCAGTTATTGTCCCCAACACCAGGTTGAACAAACATTATTTCAAAGACCTCTGGTTTTGCTTATCAATTGAAATCATATCTCCCAGCTATTCTCTCAAATACCAGATTGCTTAGAAATTATTTCAAAGACTTCCAAGTGATTAGAGATTTCCAAAAGCCCTCAAATATTTGATCAGGTATCATTCTGAAGATCTTCAACTTCAAGTATTCCATAATCCATATCGCATCTCTAAGTTTTTCTCTCATATGAAACACGGCAGCATAGAAATTATTTCAAAATTCTTAATATGTTATGATCTTCGTAAAGCCTGAAATTGAGCTTCATCAATTCAAATCACATCCCACATGTATTCTCGTATGATGCAAGCTTCCGGAAATGTAGATTAAAGGAGAAAATAGCAACGAGGTTTTCCTTAAAAACATATTGCCAACAAAACGCACGAAGATTGTGATTAAATCGTTTTTTTTTCTGAGGTATGGCCAAAATAGGAAACTATGGCCAAACATTGAAGCACAACATTTATTTATTTTATGATTAACAAAAGCTAGAATAAATAATCTTCCACAAACTAAATTGCGCACGAGTAATTGTTTATATTATGATTTTATGTAGTGATTTGACTATATTGTAGTGGTAATCATTTTAAGACCATCATGAAGTGATAACGAAACAGCTAAATGACAGTGAGTGACTGGATGTAATAAATTAGTAATTCAATTTTTGTGTTATGAACATTTGCATGCACCTCGCAATGGTTTTAATTTTTCAAATTATCATGTTTATACTTTTAAATTTGTTCCATAGTAATAACAACCCCTGAAGGAGCAGAAAGGAACGAACGAGGAGTGAATGATTGATGTTAAATAAATTATGAGTTTTCAACACGAATTCCAGTCGTTTTTTTAACCGCTTGCTTTCTGCTGGCTCGGTTCTGTGTTATTATTGGTACTTAAGCATTTTCCCTCGACAGCCGAGCGCTCACATAAAGGAAACCGAGAAAAATGGCAGCCATCAGTTTCACAAATGGCGGCCTGTCACACACTGATGCCAGTGAGATGATGGGAGAACTGTAGCTCCCCCAGAACTGGACTGGCACCCACGACATGATGATTCGATTCAGTAGGGCGCTTTGTATACCCCCTCTGATGCCTTTGCCGCATATTTGGATGAAGTACACAAGGGCATGAAGTTTGGTATCAATATGGTTGAAACTTCCCCTATTGACTGCTGCTAGCTTGAATAAACGAAAGTTACTTAAGGATTATATTGACCAGTCAAACCTTTTTTTTCTGCGTTAGGTGTTCATTTTATATTCGTTACTTTGTTTTTTCTTAAATGTATTCATTCAAAAAATCTCAGGGGTGTTGAAATGTTCAGCTACAAAATCATTTAGTGAGATTGATCATGAAACCGCCTTCAAGCTGTAGGCAAGTTGTTGAGTCGTGACTATGCAAGCGACCAAGCCTGTGCGTGTGTACCATTGCTAAAGTGCAGTGACATAAATATCGTGCAGATAGATTAGCGTGTATACATGAAACTCGTCATCACTCAACAACCGTCGGTGGTGGCGGCCGACAGTATTAATACAACAAGCATGGTACACTGTGCCTCTACAGCCGGTTCGTCTTTCACACAGGCCAACTCCCGACTTCTTCTGACCCTCACTATGCCACCGCGCCACAATGACAGCTGAACTGAAGTCAAGTCAAGTTGATAGCCGAGTCTGTCACTCTTTTACACAGACTGAAGTACACACCACCACTGGCTGTGCACATTGTTAATAACGCTCATAAATAATTATTTTTAACTTGAATAACTATATTTCAACCTGATCGCTGACAGCAAGTCACGACATTTGATGCTTAGTGAATGATATGTCAGTTAAGAAAAATGACGCTTTTTACTGCTGTTCCTCTTTGCACCAGTGATCGTATCCCTTCTGCGAACTTAAATGGAAATGATTAACGAAAAGTTTTTGGGATACATTTAAATTATCCATATAATCTAATTTAATCTATAACACCAACAGAGCCATCAAAGCATAAAAAATGAAAGATATACCTCCATAATTTTTCTTGTCTATTTGATTCAGAGAATCGCAAAATATATCAACTATGCAGCAAGATGATTCAGAATCCAATAAATGAATGAAACGTGGACATGTAGCATCGTACGTTCTGTTGTATTTTTATTTATAAATTATTGGTCGTCTAGTCAGGTTTGAACTAGATGAGATCGGTAAAGCATTGGTGAAAGAATTTTTAAAATTTGTTGCGGAACCACCGAGATCCAGCTGGTTGCACATTTAGGACCGAGTGATTCGTGAACCTGGTCAATGGAGTGTTAAACAATCAGAAAGAAAAGCCAACATCCCTTCTAATGAGAATTCATAACATCTGAACATCAGAAATCCGGCCCATTTGAATAAATTTTGCTTCTATCTTTGACAATACAGCAGAAGTACAAGCCTATGTTGGCAGCTTGAACACTGGATTTCGTGTGTATTGTTTCAAGATAGTTATAGAAAAAATGCTGTGACGTGTGCGCGTAGATACATCAGCGTAGTAATCCGAATGAATAATTAAATCCTATTCGAACGAAATATCTAAATAAAGTAAGTTGTACGAAAACCGTGCAAATTCCGAACGCCGTGCGAAACAACCTAAGCGAGAAAAAGAAAAGAAAAAAAAAGGCTATTATCATTTAAGGTGGTTCGCTGTGAGATGCTTATTCTCGCTACCACTTCGAAACTTTAAGTGTACAAATATCAGCTTCCACGACACATACTATAATGAAACTGTTACTCCACGTTTGCTGCGCTGCAGCATACATGCAGTAGCAATTTCAGGTGAAATGGAACTCTAATTTCCGAGATGTGTGTAATTGAAAATTCTAGGTGGAAATGCATTTATAGCCTAAGTGGTGGCCATTTGTGGACTCTACAAGGAATCACCTTAAAGAGAGCCTTCAAAACAAATGTGATAGCCTATGTTGGCAACATGATTTATTTTGTTTTCCTCCATAGGCGCTTTGAATCCGACAGCCGCTATAAGTTAAACATGATTCAAAATCACATAAGGAAAGATCGATTTTACAGTGTCGTAGGGTTTTTTTAACTCTTTATTTGTTCCAAATTCAAAATAAATTACATTTCATTTTAACCTAGGTGCTCCAGTTACTACAGTAACTTACCAGCCTTAATTGTTATGATATATATCTAAGTGTTTTTACATTTTTCCTGTCTTGGAAATTCAGTATTTTAAACAGGTTTTTTAAACCTGCAACAATTGAAATCTTAAATCTAAAAACTAAAACTAAATCTTATCTAAGTATAAAGGAAATTAATCGTTGCAATTGAGGACTGCAACGATTTTGGCCTGAAATTGTCAATGTTGCTGATTGATGAGCGAAGCCGCGATTTGAAACCTACAATAATCTCCACGGGAGAGAACTACAAACCAAAACTGTCTCTGTTCATCAGTCACCTACCGCTTCAAGAGAAGAGCAAAAGAGTGCCCTTTACGTTTAAGTTTTTATCCAAATGCATTATTCTTACTGATGCAGATTTTGCTGTCTTACCCACTGAGTAATGCTCACCTAAATTTTGCTGCGGGGAGGCAAAATAGTTTGCAACAAATGGACGGTTTTGTGTTAATAAGGCATCTTGAGGGCAGTGAGGACACTTTTTGTTTTAATCCAAAAAAATAGTGTCGCATAAAATTAAATGTACTAAATTTAGTGCTCACGAAGTGCTTTGTTTTTAATTTATGAAATGTTGTCCACATGCAGAATTTATAGTTACCGAATCCCCGGTAATTGAAACGATACTGCATGCATACTACCTTTTCTTTTTTTCCTTGAATTGTTTTCAGTCGATCCTGTTTTCAACAACAACAGAAAAGTTGCCAGTGCTTCCTGGATTCATCCACTCCCCCTCGAATTTTTTGTCTGGTCGCCTTTTTTGCGTCGATCTTGTTTTCCGTGCTGAGCACCAATGCAACCGGCGCCAGGGAGGCAGCTCCCATATCTGGAGCGGGTACCCACGGCTTTACTTCCTTCCAAATGACGACGTGATCAGAGATGTTGTGCCTCAGAACATCCCGACGGCGCCAACTGGGATTGAACTCAGGTCTGCTGGGGTGATGCATACTACCTAACGGGATTCATTTTTACTTCAAAGTTTCAGTAACCCTAATTGATGTATTGTTTTTCTTATGCGCCGTACGCATATTATGCAACGTAATAATCCGTGGTCATCACCCCATCTTCCCTTTTGTAAGAATAAATAGCGCTTGGCAAGACTCCCCCTTTAAAAATTACGTTAACCCGTGGATTTATTTTTCAGGATTTTTTAATAGCTACTTTTCTACTTGAACGTAAGTTTCTACCGATTCTTATCATATTCATGTAATTATAAACTCTACGCTTGTAAAATATTTTCTAAAATTCCGAGTCCCTTCGGCCCAGTTTGTCCAATAATAGAAAAATCCTTATATGTCAAGATGCAAATCAGAGATTGTTTTTGGATTTATAAACAATAATAGTTATTATATCTTAGTTCGACCCAGGTGATACCTTCAAGTGACTAAAATGCTCATTGAATGTTAGTTCCATTTCCTATCATCCTCTGTTCATGAACATCGCAGTGAATGTTAGAGGTTGACCTTGCAGACGATGTAATGATTTTTTTTTTACCTTTTTTTATTCCGTGTTCTGTATATGCTTTCACCTACACAAGCAAGCATTTGCCTTGATTGTTATGTATAACATGGTAGAAGGACGCACACACTTGCCTCGATTCTCTCCAGCAGAAAAACAAACGAAGTCGGGTATGCGATGAAATGAGCCTTCTTGTTTCCTTTTAGTCTATCTATATCCCGAAGCATGGAGAGAGCAGTGGATAAAGTACAGGTCTGATTATCGCAACGTTCGTGGTTCCGAGTCCCCAGTCCGCATTTTTTTTTGACACGATTAATTTCACTCACTAATACCCTCCACATTTTTCTTACTCCATTTTCTTGCGTTGGACTGCAGCTCGGTATATCGTATCCTCTGTTCATGTGGTCTCCACTAACATCCTCTAATGATGAATCCCACATAATTGTAAGCAAATCTTACATCCCCCGGTTGGGTGTAGTTGATTTATAAACTATATAGGGTATATGCTCCAACATACGCTTCCACTATGTCGCACCACAAAAAATACGTATGGGTATGTTACAATAGAAGCACGCCACAGTGAAAATCCCGAGCCATAGTTCAAACACTTATCCCAAATCAAAATGAAGCATGAAGCACATATAAAATTAGTTACAAAACCATATACAAAAATGGTGTTTACATTGTTCCCTGAGTAATACCTCCATGAAAACAACAATGAAACTTGTCACGCAAATATAAGGAGCACTGTTGGGCACTTTCTGAAATATTTCAATAGTATAATTCCCTTGCAAACCCAAATAAATCTATCTGCGTAAAAATAAATCAAATAAGAGTGATTTACGGCAAAACCCGCCAGTATCTCACCCAACGTCAGTGCCTATACGTAAGCGTACTACAACGCGCCTCTCAAACAAAGGAGTATCAAGTGTGATACTATAACTGCTAGACTAGATCTTTGGTTTTCTCATGCAGTGGTTCATCAGAGAGATTCTATCGCGGCATAAGCCAGCAACGCCGGCCATAAACCTACCGCCTCCAACACTCCACTATAAAGCATGAAATTAAGCCCGCCCACCAGCAACAAGGTGCAAAAACTATCCAAGGGGAGGGTGTTCAAAATTATCGAAAATAAAAAAAAATAATGTTTTATTTGGCGAAAAATGCGATTCGGATTTGATGCTCGTAGCTGGTCAAAAGGAAGAAACGATTATGTATCGGAATTAATAAATATTGTCAAGAATAGAAAAAATATTTGCCACCTATTTGAAAAATCTTTAAAATCTTTGTATTTTAAATCTGTAATATGTTCATATACACATATATCTGTATCAGAATATTGGAAAAAATCTGTATCATTACATATAACTCTGTGTATGGTGCATCATTGCACACAACAGTTACACCGACAAACTGGTGAAAGAAGTGAAAAGCCTAACACTTCTTTCAGCCAAATTTGTTTTAAGGAATAAAATAAATCACTGTTAATTAAGAGAACCTAAATTTCTGGTAATATTTACCAACTCAAATCTGGGTAAACTTATAACTTAAATTTTGGTTATTGTCCATCCCTTGTTCAGACTACAGACTTATAACATGTTATAATAATTTAGAAAAATGTCATCAAGATAGGTTTATTCCAGCGGTACCAGTGGTGCAGTGGTAAGCGTGATTACTTCTCACCCCAGCAGGCCTGGGTTCAATCCCAGTTGGCGCCGCCGGGATTTTCCGAGGCATAACATCTCTGATCTTATTCCTTCGGAAGGGAAGTGAAGCCGTTGGTCCCCGGTTCATGTGTTGATGTGATGGGTCGATAGGTAGGGTCCAGGTGTGGAAGCTGTCTCCCTGGCGTCGGTAGCATTGGTACTCAGTACGGAAAATAAAATCGACGGAAAACAAACCAAAGAAAAAAAAAATAAGCTTATTAGGTAGGTTCAAAATATCGATTTTTCTCCACCAGACAAGGTTGCAAATACTCATTTAAGCTAAAATAATGTTTTTCGGAATAATAAAACCAAAAGATGGTATGATGGTAACTTACAAGAAGAGGTTAAGTATGCGTTTGAAACATAAACACTGTAAATTTTGCTTTCTATGAGTCACAATCAGCGATTTTCTGATCGCTGAGTGAGTGAGTGAGTGTGTGAAAAATCGCTAATTTAGACTTTCATGAAGTGAAATAAACAGGTTTAATATGTCAAACACATTCTTTGCAATCTCTTCTTGTATCCTACCAATTCAAAATATGAGCATGGCATCTAATAATTTCATAATTAAAAAAAAAAAAACATTGTTTTAGCTAAAATGAGAATTTGCAACCTTGCCACCAGGTTCAATCGATTCTAAATCAAGTCTTGATCAGGCTCCCAAAATTTGAGTTTACTTGGATGCGAACTCATACTCCACCGGCCGTTTAAAGTTTAAATGGGAATTACTATGGGAAAAGTGAACTTTTTGTTCTCAACGCCCTAGCAACTTCGCTATAATTATGTATACAGTACACAGCAAAAAATAAATTTTAATATTACATCCAAGAGGATGCACTTCAATTATGTCGAAAACCTCATGTAATTTTTATGGCCACAACAATAAACAAATGCAGTAAAAGCAGCGTAATGTCAGTTCATGCACTGTATTAATGATAATTTTGTCCACACTATATTTTCGACACGATTGAAGTGCATCCACTTTGATGTGATGTTAAAATTAATTTTTTGTTGTGTATGCAGTATGAGTTCGCATCCGAATGCGGTCAAATTTAAGGAGACTTACTAGGATTTAATTGAAGTCGATCGAGGTTGGTGGAGCAAAACGATAATTTAAACCACCCTTAACCATATGTATGTTATAACTGTTCAGTATGATCAGTGTTTTAGGCTGACATGAATTTCAATTGCAGATATTAAACTTTTTCGTTATTTGTGATAAATTTCTAGATCATATTGAATCAGTTAACCAAGAATTGGCACAATAAAAAAAAATATAACAGCTTTGTTTGCATATTTTATATGCAGGTACTTTATATTTTTACCCTTCTTGCAAAGAAGGGTATGTATACAGGGTGTTCGGTTAGTGCAAATATTGTAAGGAGTGATAGAAGATAATATTTTTTTTTGCTTTCAAAAGTGTGTCGAAAAGTAGAAATTTTTGGCACTGGATGCTGAAAAGTATTACTTTTCTACCCTGTTATTTTACAGGGGATACTCAACATAACAGTTCGAAAAAGTAGTGTAAATTTAAGTTAATATGATGCACATTAATGGAGCGTCATATGTCATACAAGTTTACATTATAGATCGCGTAAATTTATGAGTAATGTCATGGGATATTGCATAAATTGTATGCAACCATCCATCTTTGTAAGCAACATTTTTTGCAAGTTGCAAGTTTACGTGAAAAGAAAGTTGCAGTATGTTTGGCATCCATCATCATCATTTTTTTCTGTGTAGGATAGGACATTTTTTTGTCAACTTTGGAATGTTGTAAATTCGTCCAAAATCGTTTGATTTTAATTCTGCCAAAAGCAGTTTATTTAAAAACTAATGTAGTTTGGTGTAGCCACAAAAATAACCATGGTCACCAAATACCGGAGGTATTCCGGGTTTCCAGAGGGCTTGCCTAACTTGCTAAATTTGTGATGTAATTATCTATAGAATGCCGGTTAAAGTGGTGTTTTTAGTAAATACACAGGTAGAAGAAGCGTCTTCAAAGCGAATGGTATGCCAATACACTGATAGGCAAAATAAAGTGCCCACCCCATCATTTTTGAAATTTCTCTCATTTATTTGGTTCAAATTCAAATAAACACACCGTAGTCTGTTTCGATGTCTTACCTTTATTATTCTTTTAAAGTTACACCTATGGAATACTGAAAATATAAAGTTTTACTTGAAGTAAAAGAAAATCAATTTGGATTGAAAAAGAAAACAGTGACAAAAAAACTAACTAAAATCTGAGATATAGCCATTTCCCTGAAATCGGTTCTGATGGAGGGTTCTGAATGCGGTCAGATCTTTAATTCACTCATAACATGCTGTGCGACAGCACTTTCTTCGTGATTTTTAATCAATAGGGTTTCGATAGCCTTTAAATGCATACTTGACCAATGTAGCCGCTCTCGGAATCTCCGGGAAGCCTCCGGGGGAACCTGTAGGAGAGGACAATTGCATTACACCATTACACCCAAACTTGCCGTGCGACAGCTCATTCTTATTTTTTTTTTCATGAAAAGGCTTTCCATGAGCTTTAAATGGATCATTGACCACATTGATCGCTCTTTGAGCCACGGGATACCCCCAGGGGAACATGCAGCAGGGGACAATTGTGTTTTTACACCAAAACATGCCTTACGACAGCTCTTTCTTTATAGTTTTTCATCAATAGGCTTTCTACAGACATTAAATGCATCATTGACCTTATTACCGCTCTTAGAACCACAGAGATGCCTCGGAGGAACCTTATTCATGAACAAAACTGAAGAATGAGATGTAGCATGGCATGTTTAGTGTTAAAATACAATTGGAGGTTCCGAGAAGCCACTCTGTGGCATTTAAAGTCTGTCTCAGATGGAATTAATGCTTGCTGTATTCCTCTGGTTTTGACTCCGCTCTCACCATTTTTCGTACTCCTCTGGTTGCTCTCCGCTGTCCTCCTTCACGGTGATGCCGATAGGGATCATTCGGAGGATAACGCATACTGCTACCGAAGAGATGGTTCTGTACGCACTAACGCACTCACGACTCGCATGGCCTTTAGCCGGTATGTACTGTTCAGTTTCGTTAGATTCTGCTAGTGCTGTTTCCAGCACTGTAGCCCAGGCAGAACCTTCACACCTCAGTATCGACGTCGACACACTAACCAGGAGCCGTCTCTTTCTACTGTTTCGTCCTGAGTTGTTCGGCATGATTCTGGTTACCACGAAAATGATTCTGGTTACCACGTTGATGGCCTTTGCCGCCTTCTCACAGGCGCATTCGACGTGGCTATTGAAGCTTAGCTGGTCGTCGATCATCACTCCCAGGTATTTAAACACGCGCTTCGAGGCTATGGCGTGCTCCCCGACGATGATTTATGTCCACTGCACCGCTTTGTAGTTCCTGACCAATGGCTCTTCCGTTTTGTGGTGGGCTATCTGCAGCTTCGCTCCTTGTCAGTCTTCTCGGTTACCAACATTTCTACCTTTTCCAGCGTCTCGCCGGTTATCGTCAAGACAACGTCGTCCGCAAAGTCAACGATCTCGATTCCTTGGGGCAGCTCCAGCGTTAGAACGCCGTTATACATCACGTTTCAGAGCGTTTGACCAATGATGAAGCCTTGTGGAACTCCCATCGTGGTCCTTATCTGTCCCATGTCTGTCTCATAGACCAGCATCCAGTTCTGGAAGTAAATCGTTAGAATCATGCACAGGTAGTCAGAGACCCTCATTCTATGCAGAGCATTGGTGATGGCCTCCCAGCTGGCGTTGTTGAACGCATTGTTGACGTCGATCGTTATCACGGCGCAATATTGATCTCCTCTTGGCTTCTGTTTGGACGCCTTCACGGCTCTTTCGACCACTGCACAATGGGCCAGGAATCAAATCTAGCAGCAAAACATTAATAACGCTCTGAGATTACATCCAATTGAGTTGTCGTCTTCAGCAAAATTCCTTAACTTAGTTAGGACCAGGGTACTTTTCCATTTGGCTAAAACAATGTTTTATGAAATTATGGAATAATAAGATATTATGATAATATTTTGTTTGTGCAAGCAACAAGAAAATATTGTGAAGTTTGTGTTTGACACATAATACCTACATGCGAGCAGCAATATTTGGTCACACACTCTTCGCTTTTCACACTTCCCGAAGAGGCGATCAAAAATCGCTCATTGTGACTAGGGAAAATGACGGCTTCGACATAACAATTTTCGGCAACCTAAATTGAAATGCTAATTTCAATGGATTGTCTTACGAAAACACTTCGTTGAATGCATTTATACGATTTTTTAGGCTTTTAGTTTCACATTGATTATATTTTTATCACTGAGAAAAAACAATCTAGCAGAGTTTTCTTAAAATGAAACTCACACACTATCTTTTGCACATATAAAATATCATCATAATAACTTATTATTTCATAATTTCGTAAAACATGTTTTTAGACAAAATCAATGGAAAGCACCCTGGTTAGGCCTATAATTTGGTGGATAAAAATAGTTCATGTTTTTGCCGCAAAGATGGCACATCGATGATAACTTTTTTATTTTACACGCTAGACGTTTGCTGTCTTGGGCAAAGCTTTAGAACGTAACATTTTATGAAAAGTTTATTAAAATATTAAAGCTTTATATGTTTTATAAATTTGTTCAAATCAATACTTTTATCATTTTTATTCGATCGGTCAACCTCTTACTAAAAGTAAGAGTACTAGAAAAATAATATCATATGGAATTTAAAAAAATCAATAATTTCTGAATGATTTTTCTTATATACTGGACCCTACCTATCGACCTAGCAACTCATGAACCGGAGACCAACGACTTTACTTCCCTTCCGAAGGAAAACGTGGTCAGGGATGTTCTGCCTTAGAAAATCCCAACGCCGCCGACAGGGATTGAGCATCAAATAGACTATCATTTCATATGCGATACGTGTGTGTACGTCCCAAGTAGTTTTTTTTTGGTTTTATAAGGGGTTTGTAGAGCACGATTTAGACTTATAGAATGCTTTGAAATCTCGGTAAAACTTGAAATTTTACTTTGGGTGTGTAACAAAAAAACAAACAACCACCAAATGAAAGGTATCAAAGTTTCATAAAAAGCTGTTCCGAAAATGTGGCCAGAACTCGGAGTTCTCGACAACCACTGAACACTAGAGTGCACAGGAATCTTGTTAAGGAGGGGCAATTCTTTTTCTATGGTGCATTTGATCTGGGGATGGGGAGTACTCCAAAGTGCGTGGTGGATGGTGCTGTCCACCCACCACTGTTCCCCTACTGTTAAATTTAGCTAATTTTATTTATATTAAGCAATTATAACGGAATTAAAATGAAATAAACCAACACACTCAAAGCTCTTCATAAAAGCATATTGCTGTTTTTGTCCTTGTACTTGGCTTGTACTCCAGCAGTGCTGCCAGCCATTGTGCTGGCACTGTCAAAACATACTGCCATCAACTGCTCCCAAGAAATCTGCATCGCTGTCAGGTCCTCAGCAATGGTATTGAAGATTGTCGTCGCGTCTGTTTTCAACACCCGTCTCACACCCACGAATGTTTCCTTCGGTCGATCATTATCAATATATCTGATGACAATCGCCAACTGCTCGTGGTGGCCACAATCACTCGTCTCATCTGCAATGATTGCCACTATTTTTCCTCACAACGTTTTCACAATGTTCCGCAACATTTCATGTCATTTTGAATACGGTTATTTGTGTACTGGCAATTTTTGGCACCTTCCGCAAAGTGTTTTTCCAGCACACGATCGTAGTAAACCACCTGGGTGGCACACTTTCCGCTCCTTCCGAATGTTCACGAAGTGGTCGGCCACCTTTGCAAAGTATGCGCACGTTCCATTATATAACGATTTTGTAGCCGCTTTGCCTTACTAGCAGCAATCATAGCTGTTTTTGGGTGGTCCAGTTCTTCGTCGATACCCTTCCTAGTTTTGAAATTCAATTCAATTCAACCAACATGGGTATCACTGCGATTTTGTGCCCAGCAACTCGGTCGCTTTTTTCCAATTTCTGAACCCTGTAGGAATCGTTGTAATAATGTTTTGTGTCATGCTTTTCTCTACAGGTTAAACATATAAACCAAAGAAAATATATTCTTCAAGGAACTGGTATCATCTTTTATTTAGTTACCTTTCTGAAATTTTGTGCAGTACGTTTTTGTATATTTTCAAGGCACCGTTTATTTTTGACTATTTCAAAGTTTTGTAAGCCCTTGTCTTGCAATGAGTACTCATACATCTAGTTTTCACTGGAAATCCTATGTATGAGTACTCATTGCAAGGCAGTCTATATTACATGATATAAGCCATAGTCTGTCCGGGGTATTAGAACTCTTCATGATTTTTCTCAGAACTTGGAACTGAAATTCCTTTAGAGTTTCAGAAATTTTTCCCGGAATGAGCTAGAAATTATCCTCGAAATTCGCTTGAAATTTTGCTTTAAATCCCTTTGGAATTTCATTCAAAATTTGTTTTTCTCGGTATTCTTTTCGAAATTATGTCGAAACTATCTGCAAGATGCACTAGAAATTATCCGCAGAATTTTCTTTGAATTCTTCTCAGAAATATTTTGGAACTGTCCTGAAAATTCAATATCCTTGAGGTTCTTCCCGGAATATTTTTGAATTTTTTTTTCTCAGAACGGCTTGGAACTGAAATTCCTCTAAAGTTTCGGAAGAATTTCCTATGTATTCTCCAGAAATTCTTCCCATAATAAACTTAAATTTTTCCTCGGAATTCCCTTGAAATTTTCCTCAACATCCCTTTGGAATTTCATTCAAAATTTGATTCACTCGGTATTCTTTTAAAAATTATCTTGGAACTATCTGCAGGATGCACTAGAAATAATTTGCAGAATTTTATGAAATCAGCCCCATAAATATTTTCTTTTGGAACTGTCCCCAGAACTCAATACCCTTGAGGCTCTTTTCGGAAGTCAAGTTTAAGTTGTTCGTCCATTCACCAAACGTTGTAGTTTTTCTACCAGAAAAACAAGCAATAAGCTTGCCCCTCCATTCACCTGAACTGTGCAACTTTTACATCAGGAATTTTGAATTCAGCTTGCCCCTCCATACAGCAGATTGTTGCAAATCTTACACCAGAAATTTTCAATACAAACTTGCCCCAGGTAATTTTACACCAAAAAATTTCAATTGACCAGAACGATGCAAATTTTCCACCATTGAACATTAAAATAAAAATTGCTGCTTCAATCCATTGTTCCATTTTCCACAAGACATTTTCAATATAGATTGCTTCTCCTATCATCAGAATGTTGCAGGTTTTCCACCAAATAAAGCTTGCCTCTATTTTCAGATTTTTCATCATAAATTTTCAGTAAAGCAGCTTCCCTCCAATCATCAGAATGGTGCAAATTTTACACCCGAAATTATTATTAAAATTTGTTGCTCTATTCATGAGAAGGATGCAAATTTAATACCAAAAATTTTAAGAAAAGCTTACCCATCCGTTCACCAGAACGGTGCAGATTTTCCACCAGAAATTTTCAATATAGCATAATTTTAAATAAAGCTTGTGCCTTCATTTACCAGACTAGTGCAAGTTTTCCACCAGAAATTTTCTGTTCATTTTATTTATCAGAGCGACGCAAATTTTGCACCAAAACTTTTCAAAAAAGCATGCTCCTCCATTCACCAGAACGGTGCACCAAAAATTGTAAGTGAAGTTTGTTTCACCATGCACCTTTGTGGTGCAATTTTCAGGCTTTGTCTCTTCATGCACAATCTTTGCTTTGTCTCTTCATGCAGAATGGTGCATATTTTCCACCATTAATTTTCAATGAAGCTTGCATTCATTAGAACGATGCTAATTATGCACCAGAAAAATGAATAAACCTTGCTTCTACATTCACCACAGTGTTGCGCATTTTCCACCAGAAATTTTCAGTTAAAAGTCCACCTCAAAATTTTTGGCTTGATTCAATTTTCCACCAGAGTTATTCATTTTGATTATTTCCTCCATGCACCACCTTGATGATATGTTTACAACAGAAATATTCAATAAAAAGCATTTACTTCGATTTACCACCACGAAGGTGGATTGTATCAACCTTAAATTTACCCTCTTCTTTTAACCCTTCATGAACACCATTGAAAAAAAAAAATTACTCCAGACATTTTTTGTATGCCATTGTGGTGCAATTTTTTTTGACCACAACATTTTATTAAAGTTTGCCCCTTCATGCACCTCTTTGGGGTGCAATTTTCAGCCACCATATCTAAGGAATTGACGCAATAAAAGGTTTTCAGTGCCCTTATATTATGAAATGAAGTTATTTTACCTTCCAATCAAGAAGAGAAGAACTAGCCTCTGGCTAACCTTCAAATCAAGTTATCAATAAATCAAGTTATTTTATATCATAATTTTGTAAATGTGGAAATAAAAATCTTATTTATAAAAGGTGGGGCAATTGCCCCACCTTGCCCCCCACCCTGTGCACGCCAGTGCCACTGAACCGAACTGGATGCAACATCCAAATGAAAGATAATTTGGTCCCATAGAACGCTTATGAATATTTTTGGAATCGATCAACTGGTTCCGGAGATATGGCTGTAACGTGTTCCGGATTGTATAGGCCTTGAGACAAATCTGACTAGCAACGAATAAAATCTATCATGGGACACCTAAATTCACATAATAATTTAAAAAAACAGTTTTATGGAAAACATTATAAGTACCCAGGACCACACTGGTCTCATCCGAACATATTCCCGAGGAAGTGGCCTGTTTATGACTAGGGTCAAAATCCAACATGTAATACTTCAAATATCATGATAATTCAAAACCCAGTTCTCTGTAAGTCATTTTGAGTGCCCAGGACCACTTTGCCTAATCTGGATATGTCCCGGATACCCCCGGGGAAGTGGCCAGTTTCTAACCAAAGTCATAGTTCAATATGCTAACCTAAAACCACATGAGAATATGAAAACCAGATTTAATCTGGATAGTTCCGGGGAAGTGGCCAGCTTCCGAACATTGATAAAATCCAACATGCAATACCTGAAATCACAGGAGAATTAAAAAAAGTTAAATTGAAGAGATTTGAAGTACCCAGAACCACACTGGCATCATCCGGACATGTTCTGGGTTTGTCCGGGGAAGTGGCCTGTTTCTGCCTAGGGTCAAAATTGCATTAATTTCAGCCAAAAAATGTTTTATGAAATTATGGAATAATAAGATATTATGATGATATTTTGTATGTGTAGGAAAAAGAAAAGCTTGTAAAGTTTGTGTTTGACACATAAAACCTGCACATTTATCTTCGACAAAATCGTAATGAGTGATTTTCTGATCGACTCTTCACGAAGAGTGAAGAGCAAAGAGTGGGTGAGATAAATGACCAATTCGCTTATTGCGACTCTCATGTAGCAAAATTGGCAGGTATTATGTATTAAACACAAACTTCACAATATTTTCTTGTAACTTACATAAACAAAATATTATCATAATATCTTATTATTCCATAATTTCATAAAACATTTTTTTTTAGCCGAAATGAAAGGAAGGCACCCTGCTCAGGGCCACATTGGCCGAATCCAGATATGTTTCGGATACCCTCGGGGAAGTGGCCATTTCCTAACCAGACTCATATTTCTACATGCTAACCTCAAACCACATGAGAATACGAAAACCAGTTCAAATGAAGTCATTTGGCCCAGGAGTACATTGACTATATCAGGAAAGTGGCCAGCTTCCGAACAGGGTCAAAAACCTACATGCGATACCTCAAATCACATGGGAATTCAAAAACTAGATCAATGGAAGTAATTTGGAGTGCCCATGACCCCATTGGCTATATTTGAATATGTTCCGGATACCCCACATTTTTTGACTAAGGTCAAAATCCATCATGCGATACCTCACATCACATGAGAATTTATTTATTATCAGGGTTCAGAATTTATTTATTGTCAATCTCGCCTTAGCTGGATTAAATCAGATTGTTTTTATTAAAAGTGATTTTAACACATCTTACGTCATTCGTAACTCTAAGGATGAGATTTGAACTCGTGACCCCAGTGTTAGAGGCATTGATGCTAACAACAACACCAGAACCACCAGGACTCGTTGCAGATTGTACATCAATATATTTTTTATCGCAAGTTTGGTATTTAATTTTTGTGCAATACGGAAATACTTTCCCTTAATCGGGCATTTATCTCTGTCAACAGTCAGATCCTCTACGTTGGTGAGATGAAATTCTGAGCGAACAGTGGTTAAGAAGTTATGCTCCATCACCACCATCTGACACGTTGCACCGTAAAAAGCTTGTGTTGTTATTGTTGCTTACTTTCTGGCCCTGTCCATCACGAGATGTTCAGCTTCTTCAAGCGTCGTAAATCTTAGCAGGAATTTGACGGCTTTACAGCGTCATCTTGTTCGCAAGCTGCTCTTTGCCATCTTGGTGTCGCACTGACTGTCTGTCGTGATGTGATTAAAACTGTGTGAAATCTCAAGTTGTTTGTGTAAATGAGGGCCGGAAAATAGAAAACCCCAACAGCTGCAATCTGTCACGACATATATCACCCGTGAGAGTTTTGACATTCTTGCTTCTTAAAAGTTAATAAAAGTGAAATGGAAAATACACACGAGAGCAAGCTGTGGGCACTTTTATTCTGCTCACATCAAGCCAGTGTAAGCAAAAGTATATTTTTAACAGCTATCCCAAATTGCTCGCAATGGTCGTAATGGATGTGAGGAGATTTATACTGGGATCTATTTGTAAGATAAAAAATGTTACTCAGCTGTGTTTGACATAAAACCATGAAATTTATTTGATCTGAAATTCTTTTGAAATGAATATTATGTATGTTTACAAATAACATCATTCACTGTGCCCCTACTAATAATTCTGTGTCGTTTGTGAGGGTTTGTGGCACTCGACCGTATATAAGTAGAATATTACCACTTTTCGTAGATGGAAACAACTTACACGTAGTAGTAAAAGAAATAGGATCATTACATGGTTGAATTCATAACTATTAATCATCAAAATATATCAAAATCATATGTGTATATGCTAAAACCTATTTATATAAAAAAAAAACTGTTTATTTGAGCAGTGACGATAGCAACACTATCGGACAGTCTAAAATACATCACTGTTCAAGTGCAGCGAGCTCTGGCTGCCCCTGCCACGGCTGCCTACCTTCCATATATTGAGCTGACAGAGCAAAGACGCACGATTGTGGTTTCGCAGCTCTAATGACGACAGCGACAAATGTGTTGTTGACAACGTTTAGTTGATCTGCTGGTTTCTTGGTTTAGCCATATAATACACAGCACAGCGCAGCGCTCCGGGGGTGTCAGATAGTCGTTTGGAACATTATTTATTGCTTTCATTCGGCTAGTGACATACAAATTATGTCAACAGTAGTGAAAGACGCGGGAAGATTTATGTTTGATCACTGAAAGTCCCTCTCTAGCCGTAAGTGATCGTTCTGTTGTTTTGAGTTTAATCACGTCTCGGTCATCAGTTTATTCTATCTGTTCTTAGGTAGGGATACAGCTCAATTAATCTTGCTTTATTTTTTTTTTCGGTTGCAGTTGATTAGTTTTATGGAAACCAAATTTAATGTGAAGTGAATATATTCTTCTATGTCAGCGTAGATTAACAAATAGAAATAATACTCCTTAGAATGTTTTGGTTTACAAGATATTTTAGTATAAAATAATATTTTCACACTATCCTGGACATTTGCTTCATTTGTTATTAAATATAAATCATAATTCTCATGTTTGATGAACATGGCAAAAACGTAAGGTGGGTTAAAATGATCGAACTGAATTAGAAAGAAAATCTCAAAACGCCAAGCATTTGGAAACTTTGATAAATTTTCAGTTCATTCGTAGCTAGAACGATTTTTATCGAAAGAGTGTTCAACACGAACTTATGCCCCACACCATTACACCGCAATTTTGTCGAGATTGTCACTTATGATTATTTTGAATAAATAAATGCTTTTTAGACATTTTTGAATTCTTGTATGGGCTTGTGAATCGAACTTTTGACTCGCTGACTCGAACTTTTGCCCCACTATGGGTAGAGTAAGATGGAGAAAAAGATCAAAAAAAAAAAAAAAATCTCAAAATTCCAAGCATTTGGAATTAAATTAATTCCATACACAGGATCCCTCATTCAAGGCTAAGAATTTTCTCTTAAAGAAAAGTTCGTAAGCTTAATGGCAGTTTTTGAGAAGTTTTGCTACTAGAGAAGTTCCACGACAAATGACGAATTGGAAAAGCTCGACCTCCACTGATTTGCATACAACTTTACATTATTGTGTGTTATGGGCAATCATTCAAATTTTTACAAAAATCTGCCATTTTGGATGTTGTATTTTTTTCAAAATGGCGTCTTTGTAATTTTTCAATAAATTTTAGCACAAAATCGTCTCTTCTGATCAAAATTACCTCAGAGACAAAGTTGTAGAGAAAAATAAACTCTTCCATGAAAAATATATATTAAATTTTTTATAGTAATTTAGCGTAAAAATTAAAAAAAAGGTTAAATCTCAAATAACTAAAAAACCAGCTTAACTTTTTTAATATAGGGGAAATGGATGTAATGTCGGCCTAAATGCCCCTAATGTGGGCCCATACATAAATTCATCAATCGGCTAAATTTTCAATAACGACCAAAAATATCCATGAGTAACACTACACAAAAAAAAAATCATCTAAAATAAAAGTATGCGTTGATTCTTTTTGGTAGAAAATAATTTGTATTCAAAACTAAAGTCACCTAACCTAACTTGAATTTATATTGGTAATGGCGAACGTTATAGTTTATTTCGCAGTGCTGTGATAAATATTCGATTGATTCAATGTGAAATTGTGCTTGTGCCGCGGTAGAATTGATCCTACGCGTGCACCGTAGTGATAATCTATTGGATAAGTAGGAGAACGGTCGCTGCCGCCGCTAGTTCTCGTTCAATTGTGTTTTGTTTCCTTCGCCCGGCAAGCTAATTTAGTATGCTGCGCCTTTGTAAATGTCTGCTTTCGTTCGTTTTCTACTTGTGTCTCTGTAGTGTTGCATGTAAAGTTTATGTGTATAGGTGATATATATGGCTGAGTGTGCAATATGTAATTTGGAGATTTTTTAAAGTGATTTGCCGGTTATCTGTGTGGGTAAGTGTGCTCGTGTATTTCATTGTAAGTGCACTACACTTACGCGGACTCAGGCAAAGCTTATCACAGATAATGAAAATGTTCTATACAAGTGTAGCAATTGTCTGTCAGATAACAACGCTAACGCTAACGCTAACACTAGGTTTAATGATTATTTTGTAGACAGTGTTTCATTGATTAATCAATTGGTCGATGAACCTGACGAAATAAAACAGCCAGTTAATAGTAGTTGTAGATTTGAAGTTTTTTACCCAATTACATTAGATAAACTTAGAGTTATTTGTTTTTTTATTAGTAAAATCGGCTGGAGTAGATAATGTTAATGCTAGAGTTATTCAAGATTGCTTTCATGTCATTGGCCACATCCTGCTTTACCTTATTTATGAATAATTACAAACAGGACATGTGTCACAAATTTGCAAGGAATCCTTAGTGGTCCCTATTTAAAAAGTTGCTGGAACGATTAAAGCCGAAGAGTTTCGTCCCATGAACATGTTGCATACATAAGAGAAAATTTTAGAACTTGTTGTTGAAGGCCAGCTGTTGGAGTATTTAAATAGTAATAGTTTGTTTATACCAGAACAATCGGGATATCGGGAAGGTCATTCTTGTGACACCGCGTTGAATTTGGTATTAGCAAAGTGGAAAAATAACTTGGAGTGTAAAGATACGATTGTTGCTGTTATTTTGGATCTAAAACACGCTTTTGAAACAATTTATAGGCCCTTATTGTTAAGATCAATCAAGAGCTTTGGAATTACGAGTACTGCATATAAATGGTTTGTAAGCTATTTGTCTGACAGAACTCAACGGACTGTTTTTAATGATTTTGTTTCCAGTCCCGTGGGGAATATCCTTGGAGTGCCCCAGGGAAATGTATTAGGGACTTTGTTATTTATTATGTATATTAATGACTTGCAACGTGTTTTACGATTTTGAGACATTAATTTATTTGCAGATCATACTGTGTTATTCATTGCAGCTAAGGATTTAAATGATGCCGTTTTACACTTGAATGAAGATTTGCGTTCTCTAAGTAGATGGTTGAAGTATAAGCAGTTTAAATTGAATACAAGTAAAACTAAATTCCGATCGAGTAAATGAGAACGTCTCTGTTTTAATTGATGATGAGACTATTGATCCCGTTCGGGAGATTAAATATCTCGGCCTGATTATTGATAACACACTTAAGTTCAACTCTCACATTGACAATGTCATCAAGAAAATTGCCAAGAAGTATGGAATTCTATGTCGGCTGAAAAACGATTTAACTATTGCCAGTAAAATACAGCTATACAAATCAATCATCTCTCCTCATCTAGACTTTTGCCCTTCCATTTTATTTCTGGCCAATGCAACACAAATATCGAGATTACAGCGCTTGCAGAATAAAATAACGCGTTTGATTTTGAGATGTAATAGATTCACTTCCTCAACTATGATGCTAGACGCCTTACAATGGTTGTTGGTGAAGCAAAGAATTGTATATTAGACTATGGTGTTCATTATTAAAGTAGTTAACGGTTTGCTGCCTCGATATTTGTGTGATCGAATTGAAAGAGGAAGTGACTTTCATAGATATAATACTAGAAACGCGGATGAAATAAGAACACCACATTTCTTGACTTGTGCTTCACAAAATTCATTATATTATAAAGGAATAAATGTTTTCAATTCGATGCCTAGACATATCAAACGTTCAGCAACACTTACAGAATTTAAGAGGCACTGCATTTCACACGTTAAAACTGTCTTTTGAACAGTTATCCAGTGATTTTTTTTTATGAATTGACAAAGTATGTATCTTGACGTCTCTAACGGATTATTTTATATGGATAGCTGTCATAATGACATTTTAATAATTATTGTAGCACTGCAAAAACTATGTCTGTTCGCCACGATGGTGATGATGGATTTGTAATATTTGATTTAATAGTAGATTAATTTAAAAAAAATGTTGTCTACAAAGGTTTGAGCCTAGCGCGCGTATTACGGATATAGAGGACTGAATTTAACATTTGATAAAAAAAATGCAATTTTGAAGCTTATTTGGAAGATACCTTGAGTTAGTAGTAAGTTTTCTGGCAAATGTTGGGGGTTCGTGAGCATTCCTGACATTGCTGAAAATTATGAAGCATCAGATTGCGGGGTTGCTACTGTAATAGGATGTTGATTGTTCATTAACTCTTGATTGTTTGTAATACTTATGAATATTTTAGGTGGATAAAAAGGAGAACTAAGAGGTGGATGCCTGAGCTTTTCCACATTTATCTCGCTGTGAAGCAACTGTAAACTGTAGAGGGAATTTATATCTGTAACTGTAACCAGTTCGATTTTGTTTGCTAACCTGGTCATGTCATATTTATTTATCTTAAAGATAAATCGTCCAGCTCAAACCTTTGTAAGGGTAAGAGGTGGGACCATCATCATCAACTGCCAATTCAAAAGTAGCGTTCTCTCTACTTTAAATCGGCACCATTGCATCATTGTTATCATAGAGTTCAAATTTGATTCTTTGATTGCTTTTATCTGTTGGTTGCTTTGAAGATCTCATGCAATCCTATGAAAATTAGTTAGCGGTGGCGTACCACTTTTCGTGAACCGATTCCAGTTACAAAAAGATACAGGCTTAAGAAAACTGTGGAAACGTAGTAGACAAAATAATATTGTTTATATTTAGCGCTTTCAAATTTAGTGGCAAACAAAGGTCAAGTGTTGCCAAAATCAGGTTCAGTGAAAGAGAATAAGGAGAAAACAGTCCTTTTAAAACGCAATAAAGTTCGGTCAAGAAAGCTTAAAAGATGTGCAATATCAGTCGTAGTTTACTTTGTGTTTGTCGCATCAGTCGTAGTTTACTTTGTGAAGTAAGGGGCACGGTAGCCCAAAAATTTGAAAGTTTTATGGATTCTGTTCCCGTTTTACGTCAATCTAGTTTATGTAAGCTCCGGGCCAACAGACTGGTGTTAGAAGCAAAAATATTGTAAATATTGCTGAGTACTCAAGTGACGACGTCACTCGACCATAACATTCCATACTGCGAACTATGATATTTACGTCACTGCCAACAGCTGTTTCGTGTAAAAATATTAACATTGTAATGAAATACGAACACCACTAAACATTTGCACATTTCACTTACACCAACAAGCCTGTTGGCTCGGACCTTGTATAAAGGACATTGGTCTTACGTAAGGACCAAATCGAAATAACGAACGTCGCGTAAAAGTAGAGTTTAATGAAGGCAAATGCGGTTTATCGCAGCTTTTTTGCCTCCAGGTTTAAAAGATCATCGGTCGTAGAAGCTTATTCTTGTGTTAAGAGCACCGCCGTTGAGTTTGAGTTCCAGCTCCATAAATTCCAGGTCCTATCCTAGGAGACTTATAGTAACATCGCTTGATTATCGTGCGTATTGCCATCGTCAACCACGTCACCGTCGGGGCCGGTTTTGAATGGTTTCAATAAGAACGCGATCGTAGGTTAAATTATGTGATTTGAGGGGCTTGTTGGCCTAAGAGCGACAATGTTTGCTTACTGAGTAGAACTTCATGAGTTTATTCTCAAGTCCCTCCACATTCAAGATTCGTTAATCGCTTTATTTATTAGTTTGTTACATTGGAATAACAACACATCTGCGTTATCGCGTATTTCAGTCGTTCGTTACATACCAAGCGAAAACGTAGTCATGTTTTGTGGGGGACTGTTATGACTCCGAGATGCTCGATGACCTTGGAGAAATAGTTTTTGCCTACTGTAGAAAATCATGAGTTTAACCCCAAGCTCTTCGTCATAACTCTTAAAATACATAATCACTAAACAAAATGAATATTTTGTTTTGATTGTCGGCTATGGACAGATTAAATTAGCAACACATAAACAATTATATTCTTTTGGTTGCATCGCAAACTTGAGGCGAATCCTAACAGAATACCCTATCCAAACCTCTAACTCCGTAGTACTTATGAGTTAAGTAGCTAATGCATCAACATTTCCTTCCCTATCCCTAGCTATGGTAAAGTTGGGCGTGGCTGGGAATAGTGACAGTCATGCTTCTGGAATTCTTGTTTAGATTGAAATCAATGTTTACTCGCCAGCATTATTCCAGAAAGGAGTATCCAATCTACGAAGGATGTCATAACAATGCAGATTTTTCAAATATACGATGCCAGCAACTTTTCCTCAGTAGCATGTTTTACCATACCACCAAAACATCATTGCTGTTCATTATTTATGAGCCACTTACATGTGAATTTAATTCAAAATTATTTATTTAAATTGATTACAGCGTGTGGCGTATATCATTCGTGTCCTCAATTTCTCGGCCATGGCTCATTACTCGTCGAATGCCAAGCTGAGCAAGAGCGTGGACGTAGGAAAAATGCCATCAACCGCACCGAAAAGCCATGTTAATTTACTGAATGATTTATAATTAATCATAATTTATGTTAACATTTAATGCATGCACGCTTCACCGCAATATTTATCGAATCTGTTTGGTGCTGCAAAACATGGAAATATAATTGCCCGATTCGCTTCTGGGAGCGACATTTTAATTGCGTAGTCCAGTTTGCAGCATCAGATATGCATGTACTATGCAATTATTGAGGTTTCTGGTAACTTTGGTTCTATGCAGTTCCTTGATGGTTCTTTTTTCGGGTGCATGTATGCAATGCATTGCACTATAAAGTTTTTCGGGTTTGGTAATTGCATTTTTGAAATGCTATAATCTGTACTGTTTAATTGATTTTTTTATTATAATCACTTTAACACTCATGGATCACTTGTCCGAGGAGAAGATGCTAAAATAAGCTAATCTTTTGGTTAGTAATTTGACACGATAAACAATGGCAGCACTTACTATTATATCATTCACATTTTTCACGGAAATAGATGTATCATCGGCCCACAGTTACCAATTTTATGAAAGTTCACCCTATCGTAAAAAAAATCTCGAGATGACTCTATTACTCACAACATCCTTTTTTTATTTGAATAATAATTTTACTTCACTTTCACAAAAAATCAAACTAAAAAAAAACTGAACACATTGTTGCGTATCGTTAAGCGAGCCCGTATAAGCGATTCGATTACGGGTAACAATTTAATGCTGTATTCTAGTTGGTGAATTTTCACTTAGATTTGACCGATGGCTAATTCTCAAATAACCATGCTATCAATTCAAGGAATCAATTTAGACATACACCATCTTGTAAATTGGCCGATCAACAACAGAGGGATTTTCGAACATTTAAATTTATTTCGATGTGTCAAATTTAAGTAAAAAATCACTTATTGGAACACAGAACACATTTTCAACCACTGTGCGAAATCATATAGTTTATACGGACAAACTTTTCCACGAATACCATTCCGGTGTCCTTCAGAAGAAATCAGTCAATAAAGTTAATTTGCCTTTCCTTAAATACTAACATGAAACCATTAATTGTAATCGCAAACATCATTACTTTAGAAACGTAAGCAATAATTCTGAGTGACTTCTACCTAGTTCAGAATTGCACAAAATAGTTGAGTTTACTCAGTTTTTAAAATTTTCTATTTTGAAAGGAGATCAATCCCCTTTTTAGCAGCAATCAAAAATGCAATCATTTTAAATTTATTTTATTTACATATAAGAACATTTCAAAATAAAACTATTTCCCATTTAAAGTATATTTTCTGCGCCCTATTCCAGTTCCTTAATTTTCTTCCGGATGTCGATACCAGTGTCAGCACTTCATTACAATGGAAAGCATACCCTAATAAAAATGTTATGGTTAATTTGCTTAACGACGTTTTCGGGGTATCATTCAAACCATTTGTGTTATAGTTCAATCATTTGGGTTATCGTTCGTTTAGGGTAATTTTTTATTGGGGTATGTTTTCGGGATCATTTCGGAGGGAGTTGTTTCACGGTACCATTTATCATGGATTAGTATATGATTGTGCCTTTCTGTAATCAAGATTTTCTTCAAACAAGAACATGTTTTTCCAAAGTATTCTAGTTGTATACCTGAACTTCTGATTCCACCACAAAGATTTTGAATAGCTTGTATGTTGCTGTTCACACGTTAAAACCTTCAGATGCGAAAAGCATAAATGAAAAATAACTTAGCACAACGTGTTATTGTTACTAACGTTCTAAGACTCATGGTTTCTGCACCGTTCGAAAAATTCATGTAAATTTCTGCGAGATATAGTGCACATAAAATTAACGCTAGACTTTGCATAAATTTACGCGATATGTCGTGTAAATTTCGCTGTTTATGCAAAGTATAGCTCAAAATTAAACGAAGGGAGATTTTACGCGATAGTTAAAATTCAGAATTTTTTTCTGTGTACAACTTCAACTGGAGATTTTCGCTACAAAACTATCCCATCTCCCACACAATCAGCACCTTAGGAGTCAAGAAGAGCAGTTTTTGGCTTGATTGTACGAAGTTGAATTTGTTTATTATACGATTAAGGCGTAATATTGGCATTGCGCCAGATTAATGTTTTTACCATTTATGAAAGATGTGTTAGAGAAATAACGAAAATATATTTTCAGTGTACAAGGATGATTGAGCGAACGAAAAAAAAAACGAATCACAGGAAGCGGAATGAAAGCCGAGTGAAAAACGAGTGTACCAATACATTTAGCTCTTCAATTCTACATTAGGTTGGGTACAAGTAGGTCGATAATGGAATGGAAATCAAATAAAAAAAAAACGTGTTCAAGAAGGTCCGTCACAAGTGTTTCGTTCATCGTGTTGTGTGTTTCCCATCGGGCACAGGCACTGGTGTTGATTTTAATACTCTCGGTGGTTTTTCTAGGTCAAAGCGGCTCCTGTGCAGAACGGTTTGGTGTTCTAACCATGAATGGTGGACAGCTCATTTTTAATGTCCGCCAGCAGAATTTTGACCACCTCTGTTGCTTCACAAGCATATTAAGGGGGGAGTACACTTTGATTTAAAAAAAAAAATGTATTTTTTTGGCTTAAAATGTTCCTTGGGATGTATACTTTAATTTAGAAAAAACTCCAAGTCCGCCAGAATATTCCTTTCCGCTTTACGAAGCGATTTCCTAAAACATGTACCGGCGCGCTGAGAGAGAGATTCTATCTTTAAACGCGTTTATCTCGAAACGGGGTTCTTCAAACTGGCGTGGGAAATAACTTTAACCAGTTATCATCAAATTTGAATATCGCCTGGGTTTTCTTGTTCAGAATTAAATTCTGCTTAGAAATACGTATCCACATTTTCGATTTTGTCAAAAATGGATTTTTAATCCACGATTTTGTAAGCATTTTTAGGGTGAAAAAATGGACTGTTTTTCCTAAGGCCACAACTTTTGAAAAAAATAATTTAAAAAAAAATCGGAATACGTATTTCTAACCCAAATTTCATTACTAATCAGGATTTTGTTCGATTTATGTTCCAGGATCACATGGAAAGGAGTATTTTCCCACGCCGTTTTCCGACTTCCGCGCGAGGACGCCCGCGCGACCTGGTGCATCGGCCACGGGGAGACGCCAATCGAGTTCAAAAAAATACAAATTGTAGTTCGAAGGATGACTAATAAATGGGTTATAACATATTTGCCCTCCCTGAGTGCTCCAAGTCCGTCGATAAAAAATCGCCCTTGCCATGTACCGACGGCACGGCACAGCTGGTTGGTGTATGTTCTTCGACGACCTCATATGGTTCGGGATGTAACTGCCCTGCTGGTTTATGGGTGTCACCCAGCTCAACCAACTAACAAGAATTTCAGTTGCTTCTGAAAGCTCATGCTGGTAGATGCCTACGCCCTGTTTACATTATGATGACTACTTTTGAGTACAGTTCTAGTACACTAGCGCTAGCTCACCAGCCCAAGTGTAAACACCCCACACCGTTTGAAAAATTCATTTAAATTTCTGCGAGATATAGCGCACATAAAATTAACGCTAGATTTGGCATAAATTTACGCGATATTTCGTGTAAATTTAAGCACAATATCGCATAAATTTGCAATATTGTATGCAAGCTTGTAAACGATTACGCTGTTCATGCCAAATATTGCTCAACATTAAACGAAGGCAGATTTAACGCGATAGTTAAAATTCAGAATTTTTTTCTGTGCATAATGATTAAACGTTGTCTGAATGTGAACGATCAATGGAAGGAATCGGGCTTACCTTCTACAATTTACAATACGGATCAAGAAGAATTAGATACGGATACGGGAATCGCTGACCTCACAGATAAAAATTCTGAATTTTAATTGTGATGTAAACATTCATTCACGTAAACTTGTATTGCATTTCTCACAACCGAGCGACTTGTAAGCAATGTTGTTTACAAAGATGGGCTTTTGTATACAATATTGGCTATATTGCATGAAATGTGTCAGAACTTTACATGATATATAATGTAAACTTATATGATATGTGACGCTCCATTTATGTGCATCATGTTGAACAGAAATTTACACTACTTTTTCGAACTGTGCTGTTCATGTCACAATTCAGCAGTGTCTTCCGTCAAAGAAAATTTACCTAACGAGCACATCGTAGCCGCCGTAAGTGATGTTCCCGTACTTTCTGCTGTTGGGCCGCATCCACCTATCTCGACTAATGATGTTCTTAGAGCAAGCCTTCGTTTGAAAAATTCTTTTAGCACTGGCCCTGACGGAATCCCTTCCGCGGTTATTAAGAGCTGTATTGGAGTGCTGGCCGCACCTTTAGCATCCATCTTCAACCTCTATTTGGATTCTGGGATCTTTCGCAACTGCTGGAAGGATTCTTTTGTTTTCCCTGTCTTCAAAAAAGGCAATAATCAGTCGGTGTTCAACTACCGTGGTATCGCTGCCTTATGTTCAGTCTCAACACTTTTTGAACTATTGGTGCTAGATTATTTAAAACACACATGCTCTAGGTACATCGCGACTGAACAACACGGATTTATACCGAAGAGGTCGACCGCTACAAATCTCTTTTAATGAAGTGGAATTTTGGGACACTTTTTCCCCTACTGTGTTTTTTCCCAGTTAGAGGGAATACACACACACACACACATATACACACTTTTTCCCACTGTGCATTGATATGTGCAGTCAGTCTAAGCTAAGCTATTAGTTGTGAGCATTCTATGCCAACCAATGCATTTTTTTTTTTTTTTAACTCTTTATTTGTTCCAAATTCAAAATAAATTACATTTCATTTTTAACCTAGGTGCTCCAGTTACTACAGTAACTTACCAGCCTTAATTGTTATGATATATATCTAAGTGTTTTTACATTGTTCCTGTCTTGGCAATTCAGTATTTTAAACAGGTTTTTTAAACCTGCATGTCAGTATAACAATTGATAGCTTAAAACTAAATAACTAAAACTAAATCTTATCTAAGTATAAAGGGAATTAATCGTTGCAATTGAGGATTGTAACGATTTTTGCCGGAAATTATTAATTATTTTGTTGGACATTTGTGCTAAAGTCTCAACATTCGAAATTCTATGTACTTCGGTAGTACGGTACCAGGGAGGCAACTTCAAAATCATCTTCAGAATTTTGTTCTGAATCCTTTGAAGTGCTTTTTTCCTGGTAGTGCAACAACTAGACCATATTGGCACAGCGTAAAGCATGGCCGGTCTAAAAACTTGTTTAAATATTAGAAGTTTATTCGTCAGGCAAAGTTTGGATTTCCTGTTAATAAGAGGATACAAACATTTTATATATTTGTTACATTTGGCTTGAATGCCCTCAATGTGATCTTTAAAAGTTAATTTATGGTCAAGTATTAATCCAAGATATTTCACTTGGTTTGACCAGGAAATTGGAACTCCGTTCATAGTGACTATGTGACTACTACTAGGTTTCAAAAAGGAAGCCCTGGGCTTATGTGGAAATATTATAAGTTGAGTTTTGGAAGCGTTGGGAGAAATCTTCCATTTTTGTAAATAAGAAGAGAAAATATCTAAACTTTTCTGAAGTCTGCTGCAAATAACACGAAGACTTCTTCCTTTAGCGGAAATGCCTGTGTCATCAGCGAACAAAGATTTGTGGCAACCCTGAGGCAAATCAGGGAGGTCCGAAGTGAAAATGTTATACAATATAGGCCCAAGAATGCTACCCTGAGGAACTCCTGCTCTAACAGGTAGTCGATTAGATTTGGAATTTTGATAATTTACCTGCAGAGTTCTGTCAGTTAAATAATTTTGAACTAATTTCATAATGTAAAGTGGAAAATTAAACTTTTTCAATTTAGCAATCAAACCTTCATGCCAAACACTGTCGAATGCTTTTTCTATGTCTAGAAGAGCAACTCCAGTTGAGTGGCCTTCAGATTTGTTTGAACGAATTAAATTGGTAACTCTCAAGAGTTGATGAGTAGTTGAATGCCCATGGCGAAATCCAAACTGCTCATCTGCAAAAATTGAGTTCGTATTGATGTGAAGCATCATTCTATTTAAAATTATTTTTTCAAAAAGTTTACTTATTGAAGAAAGCAAACTTATTGGACGGTAGCTAGAAGCTTCAGCTGCATTTTTATCCGGCTTCAAAATTGGAACAACTTTTGCATTTTTCCATTTATCAGGAAAGTATGCCAAATGGAAACATCTGTTAAATAATTTTACCAGGAAAGACAAGGTACTCTCTGGGAGTTTTTTGATGAGGATATAGAAAATTCCATCATCACCTGGGGCTTTCATATTTTGAAATTTTTTAGTTATAGACCTTACTTCGTCCAAATCAGTCCCCCAGGAATCATCAAAAATATTTTCCCGAGAGAAAATATTCCGAAAATCCCGAGCAACCTGATTCTCAATAGGACTAGTAAGACCCAAACTGAAATTATGGGAACTCTCGAATTGCTTAGCAAGTTTCTGAGCTTTTTCCAAATTTGTGATCAAAATTTTACCACTTTCTTTAAGCGCTGGAATTGGCTTTTGAGGTTTTTTCAAAATTTTTGTGAGTTTCCAAAAGGGTTTGGAACTCGGTTCTAATTTAGAAACATTATTTTCAAAAGTTTTGTTCCTCAGGGCAGAGAATCGCTTTTTAATTTGTTTTTGCAAATCCCGCCAGATAACTTTCATGGCAGGATCGCGTGTTCTTTGAAATTGTCTCCTACGGACATTTTTAAGACGGATCAAGAGCTGAAGATCATCGTCTATTATAATTGAATCGAATTTAACCTCGCATTTTGGTACTGAGGCAGCTCTTGCTTCAACTATAGAAGTAGTCAGAGATTCAAGAGCATAATTAATTTCATCTTTGGTTTGCAAAGGAATGTTTGGATCGAAGTTATATTCCATAAATGTTCGATATTGCTCCCAATCAGCCCTATGGTAATTGAAAGTAGAGCTGTTGGGATTAGAAATTATTTCTTGAGATATTTCAAAAGTTACTGGAAGGTGATCAGAACCGAAGTCAGCATGGGTAACCAATTGGCTACAAAGTTGACATGAATCAGTTAAGACCAAATCAATAGTTGAGGGATTTCTTGCAGAAGAAAAGCATGTTGGACTGTTTGGATATTGAATAGTGTAATAACCTGCAGAACAATCATCAAACAGAATATTACCATTGGAATTGCTTTGAGCATTATTCCATGAGCGGTGTTTTGCATTAAAATCACCAATAATGAAGAATTTAGACCTATGACGGGTAAGTTTCTGGAGGTCACCCTTGAGAAAATTCTTTTGCTGGCCTACGCATTGGAATGGCAAATAGGCAGCTATAAACGTAAGTTGTCCAAATTTTGTTTCAACAGAAACTCCCAAAGTTTCAAAAACTTTGGTTTCAAATGAAGAAAGAATTTTATGCTTGATTCGTCTATGAATAATGATGGCAACGCCACCACAGGGTCCATCAAGACGATCATTTCTATAAATCAAGTAATTTGCGTCCTTCTTAACCTTATGGTCAGGTTTAAGGAACGTTTCAGTTATAACGGCAATATGCACGTTATGAACTCTCAAAAAATTAAATAGCTCGTCTTCATTATCTTTAAGAGATCGAGCATTCCAATTTAAAATGTTTAATGCTTTAAAATCCATTACTGAATTTTAAAGTCATGACAATATTATTAGCAAATTTTACTCCAGTTTGAATAGCATCAAACATGGAGTTAGATTTAAGCATATCAGAAATCATGTCAATTAATGAATTCTGTAAAAATTCCATTTTAGGGGCAGTAATGCTTCCTAAGTCAAAATTGTCAAAATTTCCGTTAGAACGTTGGTTAGTATTTTGATTTCTACCCGCTGCAATAGCAGCATAGGTAGCTCCATTAACTCGCTGAACATTGTTAGCAGCGAGGGGAGTAGGTACAGATGAAAAATTTGAAGCAGGGGTGATATTTGTACCTACGGGTACGAATGTAGAATTTGTTCCTCGCTGACCGTTGTTAACAGCAGAGGAATTTGTACCTGGTCGGAAACGTGGAGCGTTTCCTACCTGTCGGTTAGAACGAGATTGTAGGATCGCTTTGCGAGTCTTACATTCCCAAAAATTGGATTTGTGGTTTTCACCACAATTTGAACATTTAAATTTCTTAGGATCTTCCTTCACAGGACATTCGTCCTTTGCGTGAGACGAATCACCACAATTCATGCATTTAGCTGGCATGTAGCAATTTTTAGTTCCGTGACCCCATCCCTGGCACTTACGGCACTGAGTGAGGTTTTGGAAATTTCCTCCAGTCTTCCTGAAGTGTTCCCACTTCACTCGGACATGGAGCATAAGGCTAGCTTTTTCTAAGGCCTTAAGGTTGTTTAGTTCACTGGACTTGAAGTGAACTAAATAAAAATCATTAGAAATCCCGTTGCGCGAATCGCCAGGACGGGATTTCATTTTCATTTTGATTACTTGGAGTGGCACAACTCCAAGTAATTTTGCCAGTTCATCTTTGATCTGATCCAGGGATTCACCACTGGGCAGTCCTTTCATGACAACCTTGAACACACGTTCAGTTTTGGTGTCGTAAGTAAAAAATTTGTGCTTCTTCTCAGTAAGATACTTGAGAAGACATTTAAATCCGTCCAAGGTTTCAGCCAATACACGGCATTCACCCCGACGTCCAATTTGTAGTGAAAACTTAACTTTCACGAAATTCAAAAGTTCCATGCGAAGAGCATGGAAATCGGTAGTGGTTATCACAATAGGGGGAATCTTTTCCTTCTTGGCATTAAGCCGGGAAAGTTTACTAGAATTTTTCTTGGACGATGGATCATTCTCATCATCCGTGAGCAAATCAAATTGATTACTCAAATTAATTTCTTCAGAAGGGGGGTCAAGAGTTTGCCCCTTTCTTTTGCGTTTAGGCGCCATGGCGGCAGTAAATTTTTTATCCAAATCGACTTCCAAGCAGATTACTATAAGAATCTGAAGGATCGAAGAGGAATTTTCCAAATCGATATCCAAGAAGGATTACCTCGGGTAGGGTCCAAACAAGGATCGAAGAGGAATAAGAGGAGTTGAACAAGGTAGAAAATTTTTACAGGTTGAGCACTGAAAAGTGCTGTTTAAATTTGTTGTAGCTTTAGGTAGTAGTAACACTTCCTTAAGCAAAAAGCAAATAGATCCGCACGGCAAGAGAGCACGATGCGGACTGCCAACCAATGCATGAATTTCTATATTGTGTGGTAAGCTCTATGATACTCTATGCTCGGGAAAGTTGAGATTATTTCAAACCAAACAAAGTTTTTTTTTATACCGGACCGGAATCAAACTCGACATCTACAACTTGGTAATTCCACGCCTTACTAGGCTATATGAGGCCTCTATCGATAGTTAACCATTAAACAATTAATCACTCCTCGATCTGATCTTACCCGTTGACCCTCATGTGTGGAGAATGCCTTTATTGCAAAAATATTCATTCACTTTAGCTGGATGATGTCAAGATTTATTTGTTTGTTTGCCCTCTGTCACGAGACTCGGTCGTAAACGTGTATATATCAAGCTGTCAGTTTAATGTCGCCACCTGTCGCAAGTATTTCCTTTTACTATAACACCAATTGGTTTGTACATATATACTGAAGCAGAGATTGGTCGCTTTGGTTTCGGTCGTTCCGCTGTCTGTATCATTAATGCAAAAAGAGAGCAGCATGAGTTGAGCAAACCAAGTTGTACCAATCTGCTGTCTGGTGGACGGAAAACGATCCTAACCATGCGACGGATGGTTGCAGCAAAATGCTGCGTAGGTTGGCAGCAATTAGCTTCACGTATAAATTGACAAACGTTTGTCCACTCGTTTTTATGTGATTCCACGGTTTCAGCTTGTTTTGCCCTTCAATTTGATTTATTCGTCATGTCTTACGGCGGATGTAATTCATCGCTAACACATATCTTAAATTCGGAAATCTCATTTTTAAAAACAATCTTCATGCGATGTAAATAAAAACATCACTAGAATAATACCTAATCCTGCAAAGTGTGCTGTAAGAGCTGCGTGAAGATCATTTTGAGTATCCACAATTTTTATTTGCGAGTTTTTTTTAAATAAAACTTATACATTTTTTTTGATCGCATGTGGCATGCACAATACGTAGCAAAAACCATTTTCTTGATTATAAAATATTTTCAGATAAACCTTTGAGCGTTCAAACAAAGGATGATAAAAAAAATTGGGTCATACCTTACAGGAGACGGTGGGTTTGGTTCTTGATCCGATCGAGGATATTTTCGGCTGGAAATTTTCTCTACTTAACTGAACGTAGCGTTCAGTTATGACCCAATTTTTTTATCATCTTTTGTAGAAACGTTCAATGGCAAAGATTTATCTGAAAATATTTTAAAATCAAGAAAATTGTTTTTGCAATGTTAAAATGATCATATGCTCCTTAAGTAAGCTAGAAGCATCTTTTAGAAGCTTTGTTAGTCGTTCCGCCAATTTAATATTAAAATTGAAATATTTCCTCATTCGGAAATCAAAGTTTATAATTAACATGAACGTGCAAAACCTATGAAGCGCATTTCTCAATGTTTATAGGATTTTTTAAAGAATCGCTCTATATGTAATAAATACGTTTGTCGTCATTCCGATTTACAATTGCCAATAATTTCTCCCCTTTTTAATATCGAATCAAATATGAAAACGTTTGAATGGGATATTCACGTCCATCGCTTTAAATAGGTACTATGAGTGGAAAAGTGCAAGAAGCTAACGAATTATTAAGCACTTATGCAGTTGTGCAATTTCTGGCATGAGCGGAAAGTCACAAATCAAAAATGTTTCAAGTTACTAGCCTTGTCAAGCGGGCGGCGGAGTTACCTAGCGTGTGCGATTCGATCGCGTAAATTAAGGAACCAGCTCGTCGATCGTACAAGTTCAGAGTAGGAGGTGCATCGAAGTAGCCACAAGCAGATACCCATTAGGGTGGTAATAAAATCTAACGCACAAGCAACTGGCATTCTGGTGAGAAACATAATAGGGGAAATGGATGTAATGTTGGCCTAAATGCCCCTAATTGGGCGCAATCGACTAAATTTTCAATAGCGACCAAAAATATTCATTAGTACCGTCCCAATGACGCCTTCATCTAGATAAAATTGATAAATAGCATATGGCGATGGGCCGAATCTTAGATCCATGGGCCAACATTAGAGCCATTTCCCCTATCTGATAGATTTGGCTGAACATGACACCTGTTGGAAGTAATAAGAAATATAGAATTACAAACATATTACTACTCTTGACTGATGTTGACTGCTAATTCTATAATACCTCTTGCTCGATTAATTTTGCACATTGAATCTCTGATTTTGGATATTTTCTAATTTATCTTATTTCTATAAGATGATATTTTTGCATAAGCATACAGTGTCATCCCGTTTTAGGAAGCTAGACCTTATCAGCTATTTTTTTCCGCTACTTTGCTTTCCACACAGATTTTCATTAAATACCAAGCCTTTCTAATCCCTAACGAATGGTCTATATAGTAAAATAACAAATTAAATAATCGATGAATTTTCTAAATAGACACTGTATATGGTAAGCTCTGATGTGGATGATCAACCATGGACAGAAAATCATTTGAAATATTATAAATTTAACAAAGTTGAAGGAAATGCTCTACTAATACAGTAATGACCCGATTTTGTCAGCTGCCTTTTTGAATACTCTTTCTAATATTCTACGAAAACCATGCGCTTATTGCACCAAAGTTTACTTTAAACATTAATCTTTGCAATGCCCTTTTGGAAACTAATCAAAATTCTTAATAATAAGCCAAGACCCATTCCACCACTGGCCTCACTGGATCGTTACGGCGACCCAGTGGTTCATCTGATAACTCCTGAAGAGAAGGCTGCCGTGATAGGTCAACACTTCGTCGGTTCCCATAATCTCGGACAAAACATCGTCAGCCCTCCATCAGATTCCCAATATTTTTTCCGAGGCTACGGCTGACGAACTATTGGCCTAAATCAAATCATCTAAAAACATGAAGACTCCAGGTTTCGACAACATTCTGAATCAGGAACTCAAACACTTGAGTTCCAGATTCTACAACCATCTGGCACTGATTTTTAATTTTTGCCTCCGACTTAGCTACTTCCCCTCGTGCTGAAAGTCAGCTAAAGTCATACTCATCCGGAAACCTGGGAAAAATTCGTCCACTCCTTTAAGTTATCGACCAATCAGTCTTCTCTCAGGGTTTTCAAAACTGTTCGAAAGATCAGTGTACCACCGGCTCCTAACATCTGCCGAAGAAAACAACTTGTTACTCGAGGAACAGTTTGGTTTTCGGAAAGGTCGTTCAACCGTCCACCAGATGACTCGAGTAACAAACATTCTCAGACGGAACAAGTCTGTTTCGAAAACATCTGCCATGGCGTTGTTGGACGTTGAAAAAGCGTTCGACAATGCAGCACTACGGTCTTCCAATCTTCCTAGTGAAGATGATTGACAACTATCTATCGAACAGGACGTTCCGAGTCTCACTTCAGAGAGGCTTGGACGTTCTGTCTGAATATTTCGACAGCTGGAAGATCCGTATCAACGTCTGAGATCAAATCATCAGATCATACGTGATCTAGCTCGTTAGGTTAAGTTATACTACTACTACTACTACTACTACTACTACTACTACTACTACTACTACAACTACTTTTTTTTTGTAAAATATTGTTTATTTAGGTCTTAAATAACATATACATCTATTCTATTATTAATATTCACATTGACAAAGCTGATGTACTTAATGAACGTTTTTAAAATTTGATTTCTTCTCGCTGTTGTCATGTTACCCAAGATTGGCCGTACAAGATCGTCGAAGCTCAGCCTCTGCCAGCCGCCGAGCGTCGTCGTCAATTTTCGCTGGATGTTAGCCCAAGCTGCAGCAACTCGCGGGCATTCGCAAAACTTATGTTGCAAAGTCTCGATTCCTGCCGCACAGTGCTGACAGTTTGGGTCGTTTGCACGGCCGGGGAAGGGAAAGGAAGGGAAACGATCTCCTGCAGCTGACGATTGACTAGAAGTGCTTTGCATTTGATCGCCGGCAGTGGCAGTTTCAATCCACCCTGCTCTCTGCTGCGCGCCAACTGCTGCATTGGGACTCGTGCGGGTAGCCCACGAAAAAGGAAAGTCCCCATCTTTGATGTCAGCTTCGCCGTGTGAGCACATTGCGGTGGAATAACAGACAAGAGGTACCACACCTTCGCTGTAATGAAGATGTTCAGCAGTAGCACTTTCTGCTGCAGGGAAAGGGAGTGCATGTTATGCAACCATATGAGTTGCGAGATCCTCGATACTAAAGCGTCCCAGTTTAGTTTAACCATCAGTCGCACTGAGTTGGTGAAAATAACGCCCAGTACCTTGACATTCTCCTTTGTCTGCAGCCCTGGTATCGTCAGTTGATCTTCATTGATGAAACCAACATTGATCGCCACTGTTTTCAGCCGATTTAGCTTTGTCCCGGATACGATCTCGAAGCTACCAAACAGCTGATAAATACGGTCTATCTATCGAGGTGGCAATCACCGTGATGTCAACAGCATACGCAACGCAAAGGTCACCAGCGCATACACGCTCCACCCGTGTGAGGAGGGGATGAAGATAGAGCACGAACAGCAGCATCGACATCCGGTCTCCCTGACGTACGGACCGTTCTATACGGAACAACGGCTCTGAGAGGCACCCATACACTAGCAGCCGTGATGAAGAGGCAGCAGCGACTCGAGAGAGCCAACAGACGAAACCCTGGTCGAAGCCCAGAGAGAGCAAAGTCCGATGCAGGAACTCATGAGAGACCCGATCGAACGCGTGGTCAAGATCGAATGAGATCAACTTCCCCTTCTGCTTCCTCGCGATTAGCTGCGCAATACGATCTTTGAGCGAGAGTGTAGCTTGGAAAATAGAACGGTCGGTATTTGCGCATTTTTGAGAGTCGCTTAGGACTCTATGGATCCGCAGTACTCGTTCCAGGCGGGCCTTCATCACGCGGGAGAGGATTTTAAAATCGACGTTGAGCAGGTTGATCGGACGGTATGCTCTTGCTGTCCCATCCCCACCTCGCTTTTTAACCAACACAATAGTGCCATAGGCGAATTCAGATGGGAGCTCATTCGTCATAGCTTCATTAATAACGAAGTAGAGCTCTCGATAGATGACGTCGAAAGTTCGTAGGTAGAACTCTACCGGACTCTACAGGAGTTTTTCAACTCGTCAATGCTGATCTCTGCCATTAGAGCTGCGTTGGCTTCGTCGTTCTCGGGTACGGCTCTCTCAGTTTCGAACATTTCTTCCCCCATCTGCCTCGTCTCTTCCGTCGCATACAGGTCCCTGAAGTATCGAAACATGTGTTGCTCGATCTCCAGAGAGCCTTGTATTTGCTCTCCTCGTTCGTTCTGCAGTCCTATTATGGTTGTTTTTTTTTACGTCGTCTATCACCCAACTGGAAAGTGGATATGCTCTCGCCGGCTATAAACGTCTCGTTGATGCAGATGAACTTTTGCGTAAATTGCCGCTGCAACGTGAGAATTTGTGCTTTTACGCGATTGTGTGTGATGTACGTGGGTGCGGGGGTTGTGGGGTACAATTTCAGCCACAGATCGTGAAGCTGTAGCTGCCGTACGGTCGCTTGGAGAGCCGGGTTTGTGTTGGAACTTGTTGAGTCGCTCGGACGTAGCACGCAGTTAAAATCTCCAGCGAGGATGACGTTTTGAGTGTTGTACCGAAGGTAGTACGCGATCGTGCCGTTGAAAAATCTTTCTCTTTCCGCACGAACAACTGTCCCCGATGGCGCATATACGTTGCAGAGCGTCGTGTTTTGCACCCTCAAAGCGATGAGACGACCATCCAGGCTCTTCTCCACATGCGAGAATTGTATGTGGTATTTCAGCGCGATTGCCGTTCCCCGCCTTGCTTGGTCCACATTGCAGATAAAATTGAAGCCAGGTATAGAGAGTTGCTCATTCTCCACCTCCTGGAGGAAAACGATATCCAGTTCCAGTGTTCGTACAAAGGTTCGAAGAGCGTCAATCTTCGTTGCGTTCGTAATATTGTTGATGTTGATGGTGGCGAGGTTGTAACTGGAGAACTCAGCCATTAGGACGGTTGGTTACTCCCATCTCGCTTGTCGTCGCAGTCGTCATCCACGCGAGGCTTCTTGCCTGGTGGTCGAGTGCGGAGGTGTCTTCTGGAGCTGGATGACCCTACAGACGAATCTGTTTCGTTTCCATCGGACTTACCACTAGCAGTTTTGCGATCCACTCCGCCGCTAGCGGGGGGTTGTTGACTTGTATAGGGAGTCAACGACCCGCTGTCCGATGGGGGAATCGAAGCCGAGGTAGGGGCTAACGTGGGGGAAATTCTGTTCGGTCAGAACTGGTGGTAATAGCTTCTGTTGTTGACGTTGGGGAATTTGTTTCGGTGGTGGCATGGTAACAGCTTTGGCCGAGATTGGTTCGAACCGAGGCCGGGAAGCTTGGTTCGAGGTCGTTTTAGTAAGGTTCGCATTGGGAGCGATTTGGTTTGAGTTTGTGTTGGTTTGGTTCGCACTATAGTCGACTGGACTCGTTTTTTGCGACGGCGTCTGCTTTGCGGCATCAGCGTATGATTTTTGCACGAGCAGTTTTTTATTTTGCACGCAAGTAGCCCCGATGTGCATGTATTCGCGGCAGTGTCGGCATGTTTTTAGCTGCCCGAAATACGATACATTCGTCACTACGCCGTCGATCGTGACCCACGACTCGATGTTTCGTTTCACCG
This sequence comes from Ochlerotatus camptorhynchus, assembly GCF_037179485.1. Classification (NCBI taxonomy): domain Eukaryota; kingdom Metazoa; phylum Arthropoda; class Insecta; order Diptera; family Culicidae; genus Ochlerotatus; species Ochlerotatus camptorhynchus. The sequence continues at coordinate 239,963 of NW_027040742.1, forward strand.
TCATTTTTGCTATACGAACGCCGGTCGAAATGCCAGGGAAATCGATATCGGTTCCGCATCGTTGTTCTCGTATTGCGATTACGTCACCGTATCTTCCTAGAAAATCAGTGATTTTTTGATCCGACACGTCCTCGGATAAATCGTAGAGCCTCACCTCCACCTCCCACAGATTCGTTGCGCCAACGCTAGGTCGACGACTTTCACGAAAGAAACTCCGAGGGTTCTGCTGTTCTGAATCCGTAGCACTTCACCTTGCTTCAGACCCAATATGGTCGCACAGAATTTGTGAACTTTGGCATTGTCCGGTTTCTTCGGCACGTTCGCAAAATCTATGCGAAAGGTGTTTTCTCGACGGCCCATCGCGAAGTCGTTACTACTACTACTACTACTACTACTACTACTACTACTACTACTACTACTACTACTACTACTACTACTACTACTACTACTACTACTACTACTACTACTACTACTACTATTACTACTACTACTACTACTACTACTACTACTACTACTACTACTACTACTACTACTACTACTACTACTACTACTATAAATAGTACAATAACTATTAAAAACTTGCTATGACAGCTATGTATGTATGCAAGGTAGCCACCATCGCTACGACAATCTTATCTTGTATTGTGGCTCCACTTAATAGCAAGATCGAATTGAGTTACCGGTCCGTATTCACAATAACGTTGTATGAAAGCCTAAAAACGTAAGCTAGTCACTTACGCGAAACCCGCGGGAAAATGAGAGTCTCCTTCCAACGATACGATCCATCAAAACGAATAACACAATTCTCAATACTTATTAAGCTTCCCTCATGATGGTTTGTTAAGAAGGGTGCGTTAATCTCACTGCAACTGTTGGAGTAGAATTCACACCACCACTATCGAATCGTTAGGACAAAGAAAATGATGATGTATATTCCCTCCTAGACTCCGGCCGTTAATCATACCATCGTCCAGTTCCAGTTCCCTGATGCTCCCTCCCCACCCAGTATTTATTTATATAATGAAAATGGAGAATGATGGAGCAATGAGACATATCAGAATATAAAATATAAAATATTGAAACTAAATTTATATGGATAAATTAGTTGCTATACCTCAATAAAAAATATTTTACATTTAATAAGATACAGCTCTATGTTTCCTCAGCTCACAATATCAGGTGGATGTCACACTGAAATCTCAGGCTTATATTGCAATTACATATTTTTAGCTCGAATGATAATAAAAGTTAATAATTTAATGGGTACAAAATATGTAGTGAATTACAATATATGATATTAAATAAGTATGATAATTTAAAACAACCTCGCCCAGAATCGTTTTGTGATTCAACTTCCTTTAACTCATTATATTTTAATGGTACTTATGCATAAACATTATGCATGTGCCATAGATTGATACTGTGCCCTGTGCAATGTTATGAATATTTTAAGTATATTATTTTAAGAAAAACCAAAAAAATCTAGTTTATTCAGACGTTAAATAGTATTTTTCAATGATAACACATCATCAATGATTTTATGTATTGAACACTCTGCAAAAGTTAATTGATATGTTTAGTTATAGATACGTACAAATACAGATTTGTAATAGTTATGTTAAAGAGCAATTGAAATTATCTCCAGTGATGTAATGCGTTTTTTTTTCAGCTGTATATAGATCCTGTTGGTAAATATGTAAGTAACTACTTTATTAGTAAAATCTGTACTAATATAAATGAGATATTAAACTATAATAATATGGATTCTTGAATTAATTGGACAATCAGAGAGGGTTATACTACTCATATTTAAACGTTGCATGAATATTCCTCGATTGATGCCAATGAAAATCATATTAAAATTTGAACTTTTAAATATTAATGATCTGAAGAGAAAAAAAAATCATGATTATTCTATTTGAAAACATAATAATATGAAGCATTAAAATAAAATAAATTAATGAAATACTACATGCAGCAAAATAAGCGGCGCCGGTGGTGTAGTGGTAAGCGTGTTTGCCTCTCACCCCAGCAGGCCTGGGTTCAATCCCAGTCGGCGGCGCCGGGATGTTCTGAGGCATAACATCTCTGATCACGCCTTCCTTCGGAAGGGAAGTAAAGCCGTTGGTCCCCGGTTCATGAGTTGAAGGGTCGATAGGTAGGAACCAGGTGTGGGAGCTGCCTTCCTGGCGTCGGTAGCATTGGTGCTCAGCACGGAAAACAAGATCGACGGAAAACAAATCCAAGGAAAAAAAAATACGTGCAGTAAAATATCATTCCTTGACAATAAATTACACGGAGACTGTTTTATTTACTTCCAAGATCCCGGTGGATAAAAAAATAATATAAAAATATAAAATGTATAATATAACCGAAGAAATATTATCACAAAATAAGCAACTTGAATAATATAAAAATATTAGATAATATAAAATAATACAAAATGATAAGGCAAGCGTCACTCGAGCCATCCAAAATAATCGTTATTTTATAAATTGCTGTTATGGCTCGAGTGACACTTACCTTTGATAAAAAAAACACGTCTACAGAAGATTCATATTTCTAAAAAAATTATCTATCAATGAAATAGTCATCGGTCGTAATTGAAAAGCAATGCAACTGTGTTCTGTCAATCTAATTGAAACTTTTATTGGCTATGTTGTCTTGTGAATTTTAGTTACAACGGCCTCTTTTCTGATTTTTATCACTCAATCTATGGAATCTACATAAAAACTATGTTTGAACGAAATTTTTAGAACAGTATAAGAAACATTATGCCGTTGACTACACATTTTTATATCATATGGGTGGAAAGTTCGTAGAACAAATACTGTAAAAAATTTCACTTTTTCAGATATCTTCGAGCATGAAACTAAGTCAATCTTCAATAAAATCACTTTGAATAGTCAACCTTTGGTCACAAAGTTGGTAGATAACACATTCAGCTTTGCTATGAAAGTTAACTTGAAGCACTTCTAAATCATCATCGATTTTGCTGAAAATTTGTACAGAAGTTCAAATTAATATGACAAACTGTAACACGGTTGACCCAGTGCATCCAGAACATTTCTGTTAAAATGAACAGGTCTAATAAATATATATGTATGTAGACCTCTGTTGTTTTCCATTCACCTGAGCTAATTTGTATGGATGATGATGATGACATGGAACTATCACTCACTGTAGCAAGACAACCGTCGGCAGACCGTGGACCATCCTCATTGCTCGACCCGATCAAGTCCATCAATCTCCAATTGCACTCCACCCGCTACTGCATGAAGAGCCAAACACGATCTGGGTGAATCCGTGGGCAACATCGCCCACGCACATGCACGGGACAAACGAAAATCTCTCTTCAACAACACACAGCAAAAACATAATTTTAATATCGCATCAAAGTGGATGCACTTCAGTCGTGTAGAAAATATGGTGTTATATTACTTGCAAAAAAGGAGAAAATTATCATTAATACAGTGCATGAACTGACATTACGCTGCTTTTACTGCATTTGTTTATTGTTGTGGCCATAAAAAATACATGAGACTTTCGACATGAGTGAAGTGTATCCTCTTGGATGTAATATTAAAATTTATTTTTTGCTGTGCAGGATCACACAACTGAAAAAAAAGGCCATCCAACAGAGGGACGTGTGTGGGGAGAAGAGCAAGCCCTCCCCTTACGACACGCCCAAAAACAGGGAGTCTTCACCTCCACTCCCCCCATCCACCTCGCCACAATCGGAACCCTCCGTACCCAGCATATAATGTTTCACACAATAATGGAATGAAAGTCAAGAGAAAAATAAAGGAAAGATCTCACCCGATATGTTGCAAAGGAATCCATGACATCACGATGATTTCAAAGAGCTCCCATAGGCACGCGGCCGCCACTTACACATTAAAAAAGTTGCTATGACAGCTATACTATGTCAGGATCTATCTATGTATATCTATGTCAGGATAGATAATTTGTCAACTCATAAATAAAAATCACTGGTAACAGTTTCAACGTGTTTTCAGTGTTTGCAGTGTCTCTACATGTAAAGGTATACACGCTAACTTGAAAGTACCCATTAATGGTTGAAAAAGACCCATTTTGAAGAAAAGTGGCTTAACTCATTAAATGAGTAAATTTTTTACCCATTAATGAGTATCTGTTACCCATTAATGAGTAATTGTTAATCATTAATGGGTAACAGATACTCATTAATGGGTAAAATTGTTTAATCATTAATGAGTTAAGCCACTTTTCTTCAAAATGGGTCTTTTTTTACTCATTAATGAGTACTTTCAAGTTAGCGTGTAGAAATTGTGGTGTGCTTAATTCTTCGTTTCTAGTATTATATCTAGCATAGTCACTTCTTTTTTTAATTTGATCACACAAATTTTGGGACACCAAACTCTTAACTACTTTAAAAATGAACAACCCAGTCAAATCTACATTTATTTGCGTCACCGATGACTAATATAAGGCGTCCAGCATCAAAGTTGAGGAAGTGAATCTAGTACATCTCAAAATCAATCGCATTATTATTATTTTTTTCTCAGGTCGGGATCTAATACCACTGCGACCAGTAAGTTGATCTATTGTAGTATATCCCGTGTCCTTAGTTTAGTGCATGTCGTATTACTCCATCACTACACAGTTCGAAAAAGTAGTGTAAATTTCTGTTGAGTATGTTGCACATAAATGGAGCGTCACATATCATATAAGTTAACATTATATATCATGAGACATTTCATGCAATGTAGCAAATATTGTATGCAAAAACCCATTGTTGTAAACAACATTGTTTACAAGTTGCTCGGTTGCGTGAAATTAAATGCAAGTTTACGTGAATGAATGTTTACATCACAATTAAAATTCAGAATTTTTATCTGTGCGAGTCTTGTCACTATCAACAAGGCAGAAAAAGTAACAAGGACTAAGATGTGTTCCTTGGATTACTGTTAAATCCTGTTCCCCTAGTTTGAAGTAGTCAGGACTAAGATTCATCCCGTAACGTACCACGAAAAGGTTATCCACCCACGTTACGGGGCGTCGCATTATTTTACTCTGCAAGTGCTGTAATCTCGATATTTTTTTTCATCGGCCATATATAAAATGGAAGGGCATAAGTCCAGATGAGGAAAAAATGATTGATTTGTTTAGCAGTATTTGACTTTTTTGTTAAATCATTTTTCAATCGGCATTGAATTCCATACTTCTAGGCAATTTTCTTGATGACATTGTAAATGTGAGAGTTGAACGTAAGTTTGTCATCAATAATCACGTCAAGATATTCAATCTCCCGAACGCGATCAATAATCTCATCATCAATTACAACATAGACCTTATTTACTCGATACATTCTGGGAAGACAACTTACAAACCCCTTAATCTGTAAATTGATTTCAATAAATATTTGAACACAATTTTAAGCGTACATTTAAGGTATACTGCTTTGAATGTAGGTTTATCAACGAAACTAATGAAACTAAATGTTCTTAAACTTGTCGAACGTTTTCAAAAATAAACCTGCTGGTTTGGGTCATTTACAATAAGACTAAAATTTTCGTGTGTATACAATTGGACCACCCTAATACTCATACAAGTTTTCTCTTGGCGCGTTCGAGCTTTGCTTTTTCACTTCACATATGTACAGCTGCTGCTTCACATTTGTGAGTGAGCGTTCCATATCCGCACGGAGCGCGTGATGTATGACAGAATGAGTGATTTATTGTGAAAAATTCGATATAAATTACAGACGTGATTTGATACAGCGCAGTTATTGGACCAGGCTTGGAGGCGAGGTTGGGAATGTGAAGTGTTGGTATCTAAAAATGGCCATCAGATATTGGCGCTTAGTTGCATTTTGCATCGTCGGGTTTACCAGAGTATGAATGATATATCTTAGTCATATATAGACAGCAGAGTGTTCGCAATCAGTGTAACTTGAAAGTACCCATCAATGAGTACAATTTCAGCCAATTTGAGGGAAAGTGGTTATACCCATTAAATGGGTAGTTTTTTCTCTCTCATTTATGAGTACCTGTTATGCATTAATGAGTAAGAAATACTCATTTATGGGTAACAGCTACTTATTAATTGAAAAAAAATTACCCCTTTAATGAACCAATTTTCTCCAAAATGTGTGAAATTGTACTCACTAATGGGTATTTTCAAAATACAGTGATGAGAAAAGGGTGCCAATGATGATCCCTTCAATATCGAGGAATGGAAAGTTGACTGTATATTATGGCGGGAATCCCTCGCAATGTTTGCATAGGTATAACTTTTTTGTTTAACCATAAAATTGGTTGAAATTTTCACAGTAAGAAAAAAAATGTTCGAAATTATGATCTACTAAAAATTGGAACAGATTGGCCAAGTGGTTCCGGTTTTAATCCGGGTTTCTGAGAGGCCATCGGGGGGAGAAAAGGTCGTCTAGAACAAGGTGGTGCTGAAAATCCACAGCAACAGGCATCTATGGGTAGTGCTGATTAATATTTTAACAAAATCAACTCATAACCTGGTTCTAAATACTGAGCGTCCACTGGAAGGCCTTCCGATGACCCGGATCAACCTTAATCTGGATTATTATGTATTTTTGATCAAAGTAGGCCTTGATTATTCTCTGCAACTATATGAAATGTAGTAAATTAATGAAGTAATGAAATTGGGTTGTTAGCGGAATGCTAAATAAAACAGCATTTAATTCCACTTAATTAATTTTTGTATCCATGACAGATACGTATTTCGACTACAATGTGCAGTCTTCATCAGTGTCATTCCCACATAGTTGCAGAGTAAAATCAAGGCCTACTTTGATCAAATTTACACAGCAATAAATTTATCAGATTTTCCGGATCTTCCAGCGGGTTATGTCGTGACCACTCGGAACAATTGAACAGCTAATATAACAAAAATCACCATTTTACAACATTTCTCATTGTTGCAGAGAAAAATCAAGGCCTACTTTGATCGAATTTTTTTTTTTTTATTTTTTTTTGTAATTACTTTATTTCTACAGGCTTAATCGAATAAACGTTACAGAGCCGAGTTATCCTTTGCGTTATACATTATTACTGTTAAAGTTAAAGGAACTGGACCGAGTACTCGCGGTCGTCTCGAGGTTAGTGGAGATTTACAATTTTTTGGATGGGAAAAGGGAAGAAGGAGGTTTGGAATGTGGTTTACGATACAACTATTTAATTAATCCTAAAGCATGAAATTATTTCTATTCATCTTGAAAAAAAAAACATTGAAAAAAAACCCACACGTACAAAATACAAACTAAACACAAGGTTAATCAAACTTACAATCTAAAGTTAATATCCTTAAAGTAAACATATTGGAGTTTCATAAACTCCAGATCGCGTCTAGCCAAAATATCCCGAACTGGAACATTAGGTTGTCTACCTCGAGCCCGAAGGGAATCATAAAAAATGTGATCTGACTCCACGATACTCCGCACAAGACCAAAGGATGTGATCAGCGTCTTGGTAACCTTTTCCACATTCACAGATATTGCTGACTCCCAACCCCACACGGAACAAGTGAGCGTTTAGACAATAGTGATTGGACATGAGACGAGACATCACGCGTATGAAGTCTCGACCCAAGTCCAACACTTTGAACCATGCAAACTTCGATACCTTAGGGATAATTGAATGTAGCCATCGTCCCAAGCTCCCTTCACTCCATTGATGTTGCCAGCTAACGAGCGACTGCTGACGAAAAATAGAGAAAAATTCACTATAGGCGATTTGTCGATCATAAATGTCGCCTTCCATAGCGCCCACCTTCGCAAGTGAATCCGCCTTCTCATTGCCCAAAAATGAGCAATGCGAAGGGACCCACGCGAAGTGCTTTACCGGCCTAATGGAACGGATAGCCTCGACAGAACTGAGACTAGCCGTAAAAATGAAGTAGTGGTCTGGAAGAAGTGAAGCAATAGTTTCCAAAGTGTAGTGAATTGCTGCCAGTTCAGCCACATACACAGAACAAGGAGCTTCAAGTTTTCGAGAGGCGTTATGAAATTCAGTAAATACACCAAAACCAGCGGACTCCTCTATTAGTGATCCATTTGTGAAAAACGTTCTTGCAGAATCAACATGGCCAAGCTTTGCAGAGCATAATGATGGAGCAAGCATAAGACGATGATGCTCTGGAATTCCACAGATTTCCTGCGTCATAGATAAATCAAAATTCACTGAATTGCCGAAATCGGAGAAGACTACACGATTCGGAATATTTCTTGAAGGGCTGACATCCTGTGTTAAATATAGGTAGTACAAAGCCATAAAACATGTTTGAGGATTTAGCTTCCAGAAGCTTCTCAAAGTTTTCGATCACCAGTGAGTTCATTACTTCGCAACGGGTGAGGAGCCTCGGAGATAACTCTGAAAAACGGACGGATAGTGGCAACATGCCCGCCAGCACTTCGAGACTCATAGTATGAGTCGAGTGCATGTATCCTAACGCGATACGAAGACAACGATACTGGATCCGTTCCAGCTTGATGATGTGCGTTATAGCTGCCGACTGGAAGCAAAAACTACCGTACTCTAAAACCGATAAAATCGTTGTCCGGTACAACGTCAGAAGATCTTGTGGATGGGCTCCCCACCACGTTCCGGTAATTGATCGAAGGAAATTGATCCTTAGTTGGCATTTTCGTCTCAGATACTCAATGTGGGATCTCCAGGTGCATTTGGAATCGAACCAGACCCCGAGATATTTAAAAGACATGGAATGAGTGATCGGTTTACCCAAAAGTTGAAGCTTCGGTTGTGCTGGGCTATGCTTCCTAGAAAAAACGACCACCTCAGTTTTCTCCGTGGAGAATTCGATACCTAGCTGAATAGCCCAAGTAGACAAATTGTCCAAGGTATCCTGTAAGGGTCCTTGCAGGTTAACCTCTTTTGGCCCTGTGATCGACACTACGCCGTCATCTGCAAGTTGTCTCAACGTGCAATTGTCACTGAGACAGACATCAATTTCTCTAACGTATAAATTGTACAAAAGGGAGCTTAAACATGAGTCTTGGGGGCTAAATCGAAAAGCTGTAGAGTTTCCATGAGAAAATCTCATATGTTTTTCTGACAGCAAATTGTACAAAAAATTATTCATTAATGGAGACAATCCACAAGCGTGGAGTTTCTCTGAAAGAACTTCAACGGATACTGAATCAAAAGCCCCCTTGATATCCAAGAACACAGAAGCCATTTGCTCTTTCTTAGCAAAAGCTAACTGAATTTCCGAGGAAAGCAACGCGAGACAGTCGTTCGTTCCCTTACCCCTACGGAAACCAAATTGAGTATCTGAAAGAAGGTGGTTCGTCTCAACCCATTTGTCGAGGCGAAAAAGGATCATTTTCATCATCAATTTTCGAATACACGACAGCATCGCGATGGGCCGATACGAATTGTGATCCGACGCGGGTTTATCAGGCTTTTTAATGGCTATCACCCTTACTCGTCTCCAATCGTCGGGAACAATATTGAGCTCCAAGAACTGATTGTACAAGTTCAACATGCGCCTCTTAGCGACGTCTGGGAGGTTTTTCAGCAAGTTGAACTTGATTCTATCAGATCCCGGGGCAGAATTTCCACACGAAAGGAGAGCGAGAAAGTTCAACCATAAAAGGCTGACTGATTTCGTCTACCGAATTCGCAGTTTTGCGAGGAATCAACTGCGACGGCACGGAATCCGGACACACTTTTCGCGCGAATTTAAGAATCCATTGATCCGAGCATTCCTCGCTTTCGTTGTTAGTAGACCGGTTACGCATTCTTCGCGCCGTACTCCAAAGCGTATTCATAGACGTTTCGCGCGACAATCCGTCTACAAACTGCCGCCAGCAACCCCGTTTTTTGACCTTTTTGAGGCTCTTGACTCTTGAGTTCGCGTTCAAGAGATGTGTATGCGTCGAAATCCTCGCGTGTTCTGCGTTTCCGAAAAAGTTTAAACGCGTCGGACTTTTTACGGTACACCTCCGTGCATTGTTGATCCCACCAGAGCGATGGTGTTTTCTTACGAATTGACGATCGCGGCACCGGTCGTGTTTGAGCTTGAAGTGCGCTGTCGACGATGAGATTAGAGAGGAAATTATATTCCTCCAACGGCGGACGCTCTTCCTCTGACGATACTGTATCGCCTATCGCGGATTGGAACCTAGCCCAATCGATGTTACGGGTTAGATCGACGTTAACGGATTCTGACGAGTTGAACCCACTGGCAATCGAAATTTTGATCGGCAGATGATTACTACCGTGCGGATCCTGGATTACATGCCAAGTGCAATCCAACGATAGTGAATTGGAGCAAAAGGTGAGGTCTAATCTGCTACCATTCGAGGATGGACCAGCCAAACGTATTACTTCTCCATTGTTAAGTATTGTCATGTTGAAGTTGTCGCAGAGATCATAAATCAAAGTAGAACGGTTATCATCGTACAGCTCCCCCCCAGCCTGTACCGTGGGAGTTAAAATCTCCCATGATCAACCATGGAGCGGGAAGTACCGCACATATATCGAAAAGTTGTTTGCGATTAACAGAGACTCTAGGAGCAATATATACAGAAGCAATGCAAAGGCTCTTACCTTTAATGGGAGCCATGTTTCACAGGGGGCAAATGCATCGCAATTATTGTTATGGACTAAATACTTGAACGAATCTAACTTCGGAATAAGACTTCGACAATTCCACTGTCGAACAGTGATCAAATCCCCGACCTCGATTGGAAAATTATCCATCGAAGGAGATGATAGCTGCAAGAAGGGGCCATTTTGAAGTCAATTGCTTCAAGAAGGATTCCACAGTGGGAAGCAATGTGAGGACAATGCTTTTCAGAGGATCAGAAATGTTGAGGTATTTGAGAATAACGTCCACAATGTCATCAAATGAGAACAACCCAGATGAAGCAGGGGTTTCTGTTCTTAAAATTGGGGCATCAGGGGTTTTGGATGTCCCCAGAAGAGGTGGAAAATCCTGGGTATAGTCAGTTCTGCGAAATCCAGGAGGAATAGAAGTCTCCTTTTTTCCACCACTCCTTGATATGGGAAAGCTGATTTGGGGTTCTTTATTTGCAACAATCCGCGAACGGATGCGCTTTCGTTTCCGTGCAGAACCTTCCGGAAAACTGAAAGATGTTCCCTCCTCAGCCAAGTCAGAGTCAGTCTCGTCATCTGACAAAAGAGAAAAGTGATTTTTGTCATGGGTCGATGGCGTGGCTGTGCAGCAATCGACTAAATTTTCAATAGCAACCAAAAATATCCATTAGTAACGTCCCAATAACGCGTTCATCTAGATAAAATTGATAAATAGCAGGTTTTTAGCGATGGGCCCAAACTTAGATCCATATGCCAACATTAGAGACATTTCCCCTATGTGATAAGTAATGAATTTGATAAAAGAACAATATGGCAAAATATGGTGCTTGATTTTCCTGCAATTTTGCGTGACGTAATGTACGTTTACCACAGACAAACATACATAACACTCATAAGTTGTTTATCGAACAAACATTTAACGGTCAATTTGAAAGTATCTCAGTTGGTAGTATTGCCACCTGTGGTGCGCATAGTAAATTCCCTTGCATTTGACGTTTACACACTACCGCCATCTGTTAAGCGTACTACCCACCACAGTGTACTCAACAGATTGTGGTAATGTTTTAGCGACGATGTTTTACAATGAGAAATATTCATTGTGTTATGTCTGTTTGTCTGTGCGTTTACGTTACTTAATGCATGCTTCTCTAGTGCTGTTTGGCTGTTACCACTTCGTGTCAAGTTGACATTAATAGACAGGTTAATCTCCGCGATCTGAGTATATTAAATTAAATCCGTTTAGACGAAATGAAACTTAGGCGATTTTTTCACTTTCTAATAGTGATGTTTGAGAATGGTGATAACTCTCCGTACATTTCGTCAGCTTGTTGTTTCTTAAAGATTTTTTCCAAGTATATTCAACAGCCATATATGCCTATACGATGCTGGATCTCTCGGTGGTTTTCCTGACGGCTACTCCCGCCTTGAGTTGTTACATTCAAAGTGTTTTTATGTTACTTCATACGCGAAGTTAGCGATTTTCAGAGTTGGTTGGAAATGCTAACATGACGGACTTCATGACTTAGTTTACTTAAATCTTTGGTTTTTATTAGTTAGGTAGGTTCCGATTCAACACATTGTAGTTTCATTTTTATACCTATGATCTTGACTTTTTTACCTAGGGATGAGTACTTAAGGGTGTTAGATTTTGATAAGTTCTTTAGTGGGAATGACTGCACATTGTAGTCGAAATACGTATCTGTCATGGATACCGAAATTAATAAAGTGGAATTAAATGGAAGATAACCTTTTTTTGCTGTTTTATTTAAGCATTCCGCTAACAACCCAATTTCATTACTTCAATATAAATACTATTATTTAATTGTAACTGGAAGCGTTTGGTACGGGAGGTCCACGCTTTCATCCTTTCCCTTGATCTCAGGTTGTGGAGTGGTTTCAGATATTCATTTCTGACATCACTTGACTCCTTGAAATCCTCTCTGCGGCACATGCTGCGCAGTTGGCCTGGCCGTTGACAAGAAAAATGACGGATTCGTGAAGCCGTCATTTTCCAGGATGCTTTCAAAGTATTAGAGATTAGATTAGAGAAAATATAAAATATTTGGCAACACTGTATGAATATAATACATTCATATTTAGGTTCCTGGTCTAGTTTTCTTATCAAAACACTCTATTTTGTTATTTATTTCTAGCTTAAATTGTTCTGATGATATTGATAAATTACAGAAAAGCTGACAGTAATGGGATCTCTTCTTTTTATTTTGTATGTAAACGACATTTTCTTCATTAAAAAAAAGAAGTTGCTAATCTATACCGACGACATGAAGCTCTTTTTGGAAATAAGAAATGATGAAGTCATCAATATCCAGAGTAAAATAAACATATTCTACACATGGTGTAAAAAAGCCTATTAGAACTGAATGTAAAAAAATGCAATTTAATATCATTTAGCAGAAAAAGAACAACAGCAAACATTTCAATTGCATTAGGAAATCAGAATGTTGAAAATGTGAAAGAGTTAGGGATCTAGGGATTATCCTAGACTCCAAACTAACTTTCATAGACAATTACAATACAGTTATTCACAGAGCAAATAACATGCTAGGTTTTATCAAGCGCTTTTGCTTTAATTTTCAGAACCCATACACAATTAAAACACTATACACATAGGTAATGTCAGGTCAATACTGGAATATTGCAGCATTGTATGGTCTCCATTTTCAATCACGCACGAAGAAAGATTAGAATCAGTACAAAAGCAATTTCGATTAATGCCCTTCGAAAAATAGGTTGGACATCATTTCCTCTTCCATCATATGAAGCATGCTGCATGCTTATAAACATACAAACATTAAAAGAGCGAAGTGAATATGCAATGGTTTCGTTTGTAAACGTTTCGCAGCGCATTAACTCAGCAGAACTTTTATCAAAATTAAATTTTTATGCACTCGACAACCCAGAAATCGAAATTTATTTGCCATAACTCATCAAAGCACAAATTATGCATAATTGGAGCCATTAAATCGCATGTCTCGGCATAAAATAAAACAATATTTTAACTCCATACGGAATCATAACTCGAAAGAAATAAAAATAGAATAGCAGACATTTTTTTAAAAATATTCTTAAGAAAAACAAATTTGTAGGGTATACGTCCCTAACCTCGGTCTAATATGCAGCCATCGATTACGTTTTTAATCATAACTCATCAATGAATTTACCTGCAAACGATATTCTACTGCTAAATGGTATGCTTAGATATGCTTATCATGTCGTTTGCTATCAGAAACCACGAAAAGTTGAAAAACTTACTTTTTTTAAGACAATAACTCACGAGGGAAATGTATGTAATATGGGTCTATTGTCCCCAAATTGGGTCTATTTATGGATGCAACTTCGTCCTATCTTGTTTGATCCTCAAAAAAACGCTCTTGGTAACGTTTTCTGATGTATTTTTTTTTATCACTATCACTGTTAACTTAATGCTCTTCATTCCTCAAAACATTTCTTAGAGAAAATTTTACGAAAACTACATTAAATCACTCAATTTAAAAATTAAAAATTAAAAATTTCGCTTATCGTCTTTTGACCGCAGAATATCTAAATCAGAACATTGTGATGTTCATTATACAGGTTTGGCAGAAAAAATCTCCCTTCCTGTTCGTTCCTTATCATCCAAATGCAAAACAACATTGTTGACGTTACTCTTATTGCTATATGCTGTCAAATGAATTTCATGGGCCATAGTTAGGAACATAGAAAAGAAATGTGTCCCTAAAGTTGGGTCCATGTTTTACTTGTGAAAACGTTGTTAAACAATTAAAATAAACATAAAATATTCAAACAGCAACTGTAAGTTTTACGTCTAGTGTGTATTATCAGGTAATTCCAATCAATAAATGCCATAATCAGGCCATTTGATGATCGTCAGTCAACCTTCCCATCTTAACCTTATAAGTCATGGCGGCTAAAAACTCCGAACATTGTGATATTCTCAACCAGTTTTATTACTTACGAGAGCTGAAAATGTATTGAAATGTTGTGATATAAATTGATTTGTGTGTGGTACACATTTATCAACCATCAGTGATCAATATTTTCCTTATTTTTTGTGTAATATTCCTTAATTAATTATTTATTTGCGTGATAGGCCGAATGAAAGGACTAGACCCACATTACATACCGTAACCCTATATGTATTTGTACTAGTCTACATCGGTTGATGAAATAAATAAATAAATAAATGAATATGTATTGTTGAAAATCACAAAAAATAGAAAATGCTCCCCTGGACCGTGGGGTGCTTCGATCGGATTTTGGATTCATAAAATTTAAACCAAAATAAATATCTCCTCCAAATTTGGTCCTAATCGGCAGAGGTCAATTACACTTGTATATTTTTTCTCGGTCACTTGGTGCGGAATGACCCATAATATTTTAAGACATTCCACACAACAACAAGGATTTAAGGCGTTTCAAAATTTACTACAGAGAAGAAATCAATATTAGTAACAATAATAGTTTTCATTATTATGTAACTACAGCAAACCTCTGGGCTTCGAGGCCATGTTATTAGCAGCGTCACCCATCGTTCAGGCGTACTGTGAGTGCCACGAAGTAAGGGTTCGATTCCCGCTCTAGCCGGTGGATCTTTTCGTAACTCGAAATATTCGCTACTGTTAGCTGCAATAATCAGCAAGTTGCAATTAATACAGCTAAGGTAATTGAATCCTGTTAGTTTGTTATGTCTCGCACATCCGAAAACTCTCCCTTCCCAGTATTGATTGACCAACTTTGGAGCCAATTCCGCTATGGCAAATCCAATACAAAATATGTGGGAACAGATTCTGTAATACTAAACTACCAAACTTAAGTTACCAAACCAACGGCTGCAGTCGTATGTTACATCTATGTGAACCTCTTAAATTTTCCATAGTACTTCTTTCGTAACAAAATATGGTAAATACATGCAGATCGAGAGTGTCTTACCCCTGAACACAGAATCACGTCCCTGATCCACTTGCAATAAATTATCATGAATCCAAACAACAATAAATCCTCTTGAAATACAGCAAAATTCCAAACAGTAAATTCAGCTTCAAAGCCATTTCCGCCCTCAAAATTGTCGCATAACACATCTCTGTTGTGTGTTTCACTTTTTGGGTTTTGCTTTGGCGCTTATTGTCGTTATTTAATTTAGAATTGTTGTAAAACATCCACCAGATTCTTCATGACAGCTATTAGTGAGAAGCTATTTTAAAACTTTGGTGCTCTTGTCTTATTGCTGCTAAGTCGAGACGTGCACTTCTTTTTCGAGTCCCTAGTATCGTCGCGGTGAAAGTGCGGTAAAGCTATTCAAGATGAAAATATTTGTCTCTCTCTCTCTCTCCCTCAAAACAAATGGCAGTTCAACAAACAGGCAACAGGCATGGAAAGTGAGGAGCAATATAAATCGTGACAGCCGTCAGGATAGGAGGACTTAACAGAGAAGCTATTTATTGCTCGAGGGTACCATCGAATCTGTATATCTAATTTATGATAACGCATTAGTAAATACAATAAATTAATTAAGTGAAAAATTTCGAGACTTTTCGGTAATTAACCGTCCAAATTGTTGGTTAGCATCAGGCAGTGAATTAACTTTTCCTGTAGGATTTAGAAAATCACGCGCTGCTTAACTGTCAGACGAAATGTGGTTAGCATTCAGCTGTTGCGGTTGATGATGAAACATTACCAAATCACGAATTCAGTTTAAATTGTACTGAAATTACAATACAATCACACATATATTAAATTGATGCCTCAGTTACATCTGATGACATGACTTCTGTAAAGTTGTTTAAAAATTTGTGAAAAATGCGAAAATCTGTGAATTTACGTTACCAATGCTAGATTTACAAACATCTATATTTGCCCCCACAACTTTTCGATTTGTATTCAGGTACTCAACAACTGTGGCAGATTTGTGCTATGTTTAGAATACGGAGTTATTTCATGTTTAAGAGTGTTACAATAATTATCGGCAATAAAAACGTCATCAAGATAGCTCGATAACATGTTATAACTCCGTATATTCAGGAAAATTTTAAATTTAGTAAAAAACGTAAGAAAACTGTATAAAAATACCCAACAAACAATTTGTGCTGATTATGGACTGAATAAGCTATTTTTTAGCTGAATAAGCATATTTTTGCCTGAATAAGCTCTCATTCCGCTTCCAATGTTTGTTGGGTATATTGCATTATTTGATCCAAACCTAAAACTTATTGGGCAATGTAAAACCATTTTGTGCAAGACCGCAAATCAATTCAAATTATGTGTAAATAGTTATTACTAAATTCAGCATTTAGCTAGGAACAAGCTTGCTGATCTCATATACACCATGTAGGTACACGCGGAGCCCTAAGCTAAAAGTAAATACAGTCAAGATTCTATAATACGGTTAATAGGGACCGCATAATATGAACTGGCATTAAGGTGGTTCGCTGTGAGATTCTTATTCTCGCTACCACTTTGAAACATTAAGGGGGGGAAATACAAGTAATTTTTTTTTTATCGTTTTTTTATATTTTACTTTAAATTTTTTTAAAAAATGCTACGAGCACGAGGAAGAAGTGATCTATGGCCCCGGTATCGCCAATTAACCGTAAGTTCCAGAAATCATGTGACAGTTCTCAAACTGATTGTTGCCCGATAAAGGCGGGTAGTGCTGGCAGTTCTAGTACTGCACTGCCAATATTGTATGCAAGTTGATTAGATAAAATGTTCCAACACAACGTAGGTTTAAATAGACAATGTAAGGGAATAAAAAGTAGTTAGTAAAGTTCCAACAACCAAGAAATAAAGATCGTTTTTTCCAATTAAAGTTTTGGTGATCTTGAGTGCCTACTCCGCCGATTTTGCCATTCCGTTTTTTAGTGACTAGTGTCCATGTGTGATCCCGAAATACCCCGCCGGAAAACCACGATCCTGCCCTAACATCATGTTTTTACACAACCCAAAACGTGTTTTTCTCGAAACGGTGTTTTTCAAATTGGCGGGAAAGATAACTCAAAAAGTTCTCATCTAAATGACTTGAAACCTGGCGCATCTTAAAGGAAATAGATTTTTACTCTATGTCATGAAAAAATAACAATAAATAATTTTCACTTTGAACAAAAATCTTTTCTGAATAAGGTCCAATTGATAAAAGTAAGTTTTGTCCATTTTTCAGGTCTCTAGAACGCCCGCCAATTACCAATCCCCACCGGAGGAGACCTCCGTCCGATGTGACCCCAAGGAGCCACAGAGGTCACACACCAATGAAAAAAATGTAGTGGATGTAGAGGAAGATTTAAGAAATTTAATGCAAAAAACCCCAAACGTTTGCGTTGTTTCATTTGCTCACAAAAAAAAAATCCGAAAATCGTCGAGTTTTTGACGTGTTACTTGTATTTTCCCCCTTAAGTGAACAAATATCAGCTTCCACGACACGTACTATTTACAATAAAACTGTTACTCCACGTTTGCTGCGCAGCAACATACATACATGCAGTAGCAATCTCAGGTGAAATGGAACTCTAATTTCCGAGATTTGTGTAATTGAACATTCGAGGTGGAAGTGCAATTATAGCTTACGTGGCGGCCATTTGTGGACTCTTCAAGGAATCACCTTAACGAATACACGTAGCATATGTGATTAGAGCTAATTGGGGACAAACACTTATTTTAGGGTAATTTGAAGATATTACTTCCTGGTGTCTTCTGAAAGGCTTTAAACAAGATAGATGGCCACGTTTTGGGAAAATTTTGCATCCGAAAAATTGCAAGTCTGGTCCTCCGGAAAACCCGCAACATCCGTAAAAGTGGTCAATACATGAAACTGATCCTTGAAATCCGTGTTTTTTCTTAAACACTCATAGACGTCTTAATACATTATTTTCCTCTCTGTTCGGGACCTAACACATCCCGTGTCCTTAGTTTAGTGCATGTCGTATTACTCCATCACTATTGAGATGTGATGAAGTATTCGATATTTTTAAAAATTGTCATTCTTGCATTTATCGCAAGAACCCTTGGTGTTGGAACACCCTCCAGAGGCACGTCCCTTAGTCAGTCAAAATTGGATTCCATAGCTGATAGCAAAAAAATTAAGCAATGACACCGATAATGACCATGAATCAGAACCCTACACAGCAAAAAAAAAATTAATTTTGATATCACATCAAAGGGGATGCATTTCAATCGTGTCAAAATTATGGTGTAATATTACTTGCCAAAAAGGACAAAATATCATCAATACAGTGCATGAACTGACATTACGTTGCTTCTACTGCATTTGTTTATTGTTGTGGCCATAAAAATTACATAAGCTTTTCGACATGGTTGAAGTGCATCTTGGATCTTGGATGTAATATTACATTTTTTTTTGCTGTGTGGTCTTAACCACTGCAAACTAGGGAACAACTTTCCTTGTTTCAAGATCATCCTCGGTAGACAAAGCCGAGTCTTGTCACTATCAACAAGGCATAAAAAGTAACAAGGACTAAGATGTGTTCCTTTGATTACTGAAAAATCCTGTTCTCCTAGTTTGAAGTAGTCAGGACTAAGATTCGGTGGTAGATCATACATCCCGTAACGTACCACGAAAAGGTGATCTAACCACGTTTCGGGGCATTACAGTTACAATTACAATCAACTTGAAGCTATGATCGGATTTTCGACTCTGGGAACTACAGGGTGGTACACCGGAAGACCCGGAACATCCTTAAAAGTGGTCAACTCATGGAACTGATCCTAGAGTTCCGCGATTTTTTTTTTAAATCTCAATGGCACTACAGTAATATTTGTGTATCTCTCCTTTACTGTATTCTAAAGAGAATGTTCTGGGCCTTCTGCCTTCTGTTCGAATGGGTAAATAAACATCTAAAAGCTGCTGCAAACTGAAATGCATTTGGGATTAGATCGTGGTTACATCGCTTACGAATTTCACCGAACAAATTTTCGACACAATCTTGACATAAGAAATTAGTACATAGTTTTTCGCAATTGAATTCATCCCGTAGTTTGTTCCAGAGCCTGTGGATAGATTTTATATTTCCAATAAATCCACCCAGGTAGTTCGGCTTCCGCTGCTTCGCTGTGAGCATGTTTGAGTCTTTCTTAGCCTGTTTGTATAATAGATGAAATTATATCAATTTAAAATAGTTTTGGAATAAATAATGTTAACCTTATAAAGAGCGAAACAAGTATTGAATGTGTAATATATATTTCAAAGTACGTTTTCAGCTTTCTCAAAAAAAAAAAAGAAACTCCAATGGCACGACTTATCGGTGATTGAACCACGATAAGGCTAGAATATGATATTAATAAAATAAATTACATTTTTTTAGACACACAAATAACCTTCTTGCAGCAACTGTTTACCTACTGTTAAACACGTCAAAGAGCATATCGTGGAATTCTACGAAGGTGGCCGTTCCCATAGCTTTATCGGATTGTTCACGGATGTGTACGTACACAGCTAAAAAAAAAGTAGTTTAAATTTCCGTTACTATGATGCACATAAATGGAGCGTCATATATCATACAAATTTAGATTATAGATCGTGTAAATTTATGAGACATGTCATGCAATATCCCATATATTGTATGCAACTGTCCACTTTTGTTTGCAACATTTCTTGCAAGTTGCTAATTTACGTGAAAAGGAAGTTTACATGTATGAATGTTTGCATGCATGGATGTTTACATCGCCAGTAAAATTCAGAATTTTTTGGTGTGTAGTATTGAATACCCTCGGCAAGCGAGCTACTGAGGGTGCGACTTGCCTGAGCCACGTTCATGGCTAGGAATGCACAGCAAAAAAATAATTTTGATATCACATCAAAGTGGATGCACTACAATCATGTCGAAAATTTCATGTAATTTTTATGACCACATAAATAAACAAATGCAGTAAAAGCAGCGTAATGTCAGTTCATGCATTGTATTAATGATAATTTTGTCCTTTTTAGCAAGTAATATTACACCATATTTTCGACATGAATGTAGTGCATCCACTTTGACGTGATATCAAAATTATTTTTTTTGCTGTGATGGTGTTGGGTTGATATACCTTTCCTTCAATTTCGGAACAAGTCTTGGAGTCGATATGCAGTCTGTTTCATAAAGCTTTCTGATGTGATCAAAGGACGCTATTTTCTATTCGAACACTGCATTATGCTCCATGAGCATATTCGTGGCATTTTTAAGTAACTGCGGAGAATCGAATTTAACTGCCATCTGGTGATCGTCAATCTTGATAAACGGGTTATTCTGGGTTGCACCAGCATCCTCAACAATTTTCACATTGGTAGTTCCTTGATCCATTATCACAGCTAATGGATAGAGTCCTCGGATTCTTAATGCCTTCACAGCGTCTTGCATAAATTCGAATTTCATTTTACTATCAGGGGTGTTGTGAGCTTATATATAGCCAATTGCCTATATGGATTTATAATTTACACTCAATCGTTCCTACCTGGTTAAACCTTGTTTGTTGTTCTTCAGGATTACGTTCAGTTTGAATATCTCCTTCCATAGATTGTTTGTCATACGTGGTTATTCCTGAAACTACGACTGCTATCGCTTTTGTGGCGAGAGCCATGGAGTCATTGTTCTCGTATTTATTCCTCTTTCCGTCATCAGGGAATCCGATAAATGTATCAGCTTTGGCAGTATGTATGTCAGTTCCGGTTTTATGGACATGCCATGTATGCATATAGCAATGGCTTTCCCTTTTTTGAGAA
Organism: Ochlerotatus camptorhynchus; assembly: GCF_037179485.1. Lineage (NCBI taxonomy): Eukaryota > Metazoa > Arthropoda > Insecta > Diptera > Culicidae > Ochlerotatus > Ochlerotatus camptorhynchus. Next base: position 261,287 of record NW_027040742.1, read on the forward strand.
ACCTTTGATTTTCGATGCAATGCTGTTCAGGATTTCCTTGCTCAGTCCAGGTTCTAGTTGAACTGCGGATTTCCAATCTTCAGTTTTTAGTTTTCGGGCAAACTGCATTTCTTTTCGAATACCATGGTGTCGCTTCTTCCAGGCAGCTGCAGATTTCATTCTCCACTTACTTTTTCGTTTTTCATAGCGCATGGCTTGATGCAGTTCTTTCATCCGGTTTTACATACTGGATGTTTTAGATTTTTCTGCAGTATAAAGTGATTTATAATCGACTTTTAGAATGTTGATGCCTAAGAATTTGTCCTCGCTAGTTTCTGGCTCCATTGAAACTGGCTTAGAATTGTTTAAATTATCTTTATTTCTTGTGATTGTGTGGTTTACATGTATGAATTTTCAAGTGACACAGATGCGTCTTTTCAACTTTAGTACATTTGAGATTTTAATTATTATTTACAGTTCCTAGTCCTATCAGGCCTATTTTAAAGTCTGACCACCTTGGTGGGATTGGTTTGATGGGCTTAGAATTCCTGCTCCACTCGTTTTTATGTTGTTCTTCAAGTAAGGCATGATTTAGTTGCATTATTTGATCTTGCAGGAATAATGACTTTACCTTTTCCTTCGTATACACCGACTCATAAAATTCAGGTTTATTTGGTCGTGATCAGATAACATGGGATCTAAAGTATACAATTTTTACAGATTAAAGTATACAATAACCTGGAAATCCTTCAAAGATTGAACTATTGTTAAATTCGAAGGACCATTCTATAGACCTCACCAATTTATGGTGGGAATGACAACGATGATCATCGTTTTCAGTCAAGCTACCTGAATTCGGTAGGACCTGTTCCGTTACGCTTGATGAATCTGAGCTGACATCGAGAAATTCAATATTTTCGTAGAAATCTTCACTGGAAATTCCATTCATGTCTTTCGTGAGGCTTTCGGAATATTCCATCTTCTGCCAGTTTTCGTCATCCGACTCTGAGTCTATACATTTCACGGCAAGCTATTCAGTGTGTTTGTACCCATCACCCGTTTGGTACGGTATTTGAACAGTTGGAATTGCATCACTCCACAACCTTCAAAGTAATTTAAAACTGTTAATACCTTACTTGATTACTTAGAGTATCATAATTTACCCTTTGGATGATTGTAGGGGATTTTTGAACGATGCATTATCGAAGTGGTCTGAACAAATCTTCAACTTTTTTACCGATTCAGGGCCTCTTTCAACAAATGTCGCTGAAAGCTCTGGTGAGTTGCAGTTTGTTACCCACCGAGAGCACCTATAAAATCATGCATGGATGAATAACAGAGTGATTCTCATATCATATTACCCCACAAAAATAAAAGTTCTAAATTTCCACGGGCTAACCCTTAGATTTGTGCCTTCAGGTGAGAAAACCATTATCTGAAAGTTTTAGCTCATTTGGTTCTTAGATGAGCTGGCGCTTTTAGTTTGAATTTTGTATGGGGAATTTGGATAAAATACATGAGAAAATGACACACCTACACAGTTCGAAAAAGTAGTGTAAATTTCTGTTCAATATGATGCACATAAATGGAGCGTCACTTGTCATATAAGTTTACATTACAAATAATGTAAAGTTCTGAGACATTTCATGCAATGTAGCAAATATTGTATACAAAAGCACATCTTTGTTAACAACATTGTTTACAAGTTGTTCGGTTGCATGAAATCAAATACAAGTTTACGTGAATGAATGTTTACATCACAATTAAAATTCAGAATTTTTATCTGTGTACACTCTATCGATCATAAAAATGTTGCCTTATGCTCGATTTGATTCAGATTTTCAAAACTTGTTCAATTAATGAGTAACAACTTTGCTGAAGATTGCATGAATCTAGTTAGTTTTATTGAGATATTCGCTTTTGAATGTATATGAGCATTTTGAATATAAAAATTTCATCTAAATCTCCTATATGAACATTAAACATACAGTACCAGCCCGTGTTACATCAAAAAGAGCTGAAACATGCAGAGATTGGTTATCGCACCAAAATACACGAGCCTGGGTGTTGGCCTGTAGAATGTAGGAACTTTTATTTTCAGTGGTAATCTAGTTGATACGTTGCATAAGCTGCCTGTATTTTTCTGTAATATACGAGCAGAATGCATATAATTAATTAATATCTCCATAATATTGACTTGAACCGTGATGCTGTCTTGAGCAAAGTTGTTCCTGATAGTTTAAGCTACGTGTGCTGAAATTATGAGCTGAATCGAGTTTGCTGAACCAGTTCTATGTACGAAAGAGTGAAGGAATGATATTTCTCCATACATTTCAACCAATATCTCCATATAAATTTTAAATCAAAAGCGCCAGCTTGTGTTACATCCGAATGAGCTGAAATTTTCAAAGAGTCGTTTTCTCACCTAATGGTACAAATCTAGGGGTTGGCCCGTTGAAAAAAATGATAAAAAATTTCCCCTATATAAATGTGGGCCAGAAAATTGTCAAGTTGATTAAGGGGATTAATTTCATTAATCCATCGTTCCGATAAATTAAAATGTCCATTCGACCTTTCGTCCATTCGGTCATTCGTCCATTCGGCCATTCATCCTTTCGACCATTCGTCCATTCGGTCATTCGTCCATTCGGCCATTCGTCCTTTCAGCCATTTGTTATTCGGCCTTTCGTCATTCGGCCATTTGTCCTGAGACCCTAATTGCTATGAAGCTTACGAAAGGGAAGCGATAGAATAAATGTTTTAAATCATCATCGCTTCTATCGAGGTGTGACTACATGGCCTGACATATTTCGATTTCAGTGGTTTTTCTTTGTTGTGCATCTTTCGATGGTATCTGGTTTCCAAAGAGTGGAAGAAACAGGGATTGGCGTTGACAGCAAGCGTTGACAAGGATAAAAATGAATGTTAACGAAAAAAAAAAAAAAAAACTAGAGCAAACAATGGACCCGGCAAACAAGGGTAAGGAAAAATGAGAAGCGACATTTGTTCACCTTTTCGGTCTTCGGCACCTTTTCACAGCTCAATGAGTATGAATGACAAGCTTAAGCCAGGTAGCAGGTAAGCATGTTAATGGTGCAATGGTTAGATACCAGGAGGCCAATAAGAAAGTGAAACAGGGGGACTGAATATGACACTTGAAGCTAATTGATAATCTCTGAACAGGAAACAAAAGTGCTTGAGCTGTCAGAACGTATGACATCGGGTTGGATAAAAAGCTAAAACAGAAGGAATGTTATATCTCATAGCCGATGTTTGTATTTTCATGGGTACACTGTTTCCATGTTATGTACATTCAAAGAAGAATTCTTACCATTAGCTGAAATTATTGCCTCACATCACATTGAACTGATACCATGTAGGAGTAAAAAAAAATGGTGTTTATGATCAGTAGCTAGATGATATGATTAACTTTGATGTTACTAAACTAGAGAGGTAACTCAATCCCATTCTCTTAAATAGTCCACTTTAGGTTCTAGTTTTGGGACCTTCCTTAGTTCAGTCGGTAAAGGCACAGCTATAAAGCAAAACCATGCTGGAGGTGGCTGGTTTCGGATCCCGGTCAGGTGTAGGATTTTTTCAGCTTGAAAAATTTCTCGACTTCCCTGGGCATTGAGTATAGTACAATCACACAATTATACTAATACAAAAATGGTATAGGCTAGAAAGCTCTCAATTTACAACTGTGACAGTACATCTTTATAACACTAAGTTTCAGGGCTGGCGTACAGTCCCAGTATGAACGTAATAAAGTCAAAGAAGAAGAAGGTTCTAGTGTTGTTTGTTCATTACATATTAAGTCTGAGATTGCTGAGCAGTGACAAATTATAGAACACGTCGTTTGCCTAATGTTTTTGAATAAACTTACAAATTGCCTCTGAATACTAGAAGCATCACGTTACACATTAATTTTACAACCAAGAGACCCGAACATAAATAACGGTCTAAACAAGTCGATATTTTTTTTTCGAGCGTTTTGCTAGGTACTGGTTCACTGATTCACTTGAGCGCTCGTTTGAGGAAAATCACAATTGATAGATGGTAGCACAGAGTCCTCTCTTAGCATGTCAGCAAAGGCGCGGCTTTATGGTAAGGGCTCGATTCTCGGATCGGTGCAGGAACTTTTCTCGTCTTTCCTAGACATAATGTAACAATGTGTTTTTCATATTTGTATATTACTAATACCAACATGTTATCGTCCTAGGAAGTTGTTTACTTACATTAACATGAAACTCTTAAAAAAACTACTTATGGACAGGGATATAGTTCCTGTTGGGACGTAATAGCCAAGAAGAAGATGGTTGCACAAATTTGTACCACGTGTGTTGGTGCTCATTCTAGACGTGCTGGCTGAAATTCAGTATGCACACACATGTCGAGGTCAATCATTTTAGTCACCGAATGGTTCATTCGCTCTCTTACTAAGCATGTTACGGCTGGTCTGATTTTTTTGGCTGGTACCATTTGGCTTGCTAACAGAAGATGAAATTTGATGCTCCTGAAACTAAAACGAGATTGAGCCTTCACAGAAGCGACAACTTATCGGCTTAACTGTGCTGTCGCTTTTGTGAACGATTAGACCCATCGTTGCAGTGACAACGCTTTTTAATACTGATTGACAGGTCCAGAATTATGCTACTGTTTTTCATAAACCAGGATTTTGTACCTGCGATGAGTTGTACTCGTTTGAAAGTTGATACACGCATTATCGGAAGGCCTCTGATTCTGATTAACGATCTTTTGGTTCACTAATTTCATTGGTTGATGTACCTACCATAATTCAAGTTGATGTTGCTTCGTATTCTACATTGGGGCTGCGCTGTGGTTTACTTTCCAATTCTAAATATATACACCTAATTTTTTTTTCCATATAGGGTTAATGGCCCTAATGTCGGCCTAAATGTCCCCAATATTGGGCCCATACATACATTTCGAAAGAATGTAATTTTTGACAAATTTTCAGCAGTAACCAAAATTTTTCACTTGTATTGGCCAGAAATAAGGACTTGAGATTTTTATCAATCCATAGGCCAACATTATAGCCATTTCCCTTATTAGGTAAACATTTGATTGAAAGTTTTAAACACCGATAAGTCTACTAAGCACACCCCCAATTCATTTAAAATTCATTCTGATGCTCTCTGAGGCAGAGACGGAAAAGTTCACAAAAAATAACTATGACTCGCAAACTTTTATCTTGCTGAACTTTGTGAAATATCGTGATCTTTTCATTACATAAAAATAACTACAAATCTTTTTCAGTCTGGCAGTCAATATGCACTGTTTTAAATTTTAAATGTAAACCTATTGTGGTGACTATTTGATTATTTGACCAATTTAATAGAATTACAATAAGATTATGTCAACAATAGAATCTATTGTATTTTAATGATATTTTACTGTAATTTTATGGTTATTTTTATCCGGGATGCCTCTGCCAGCACATACAAGAAAGAGTTGGAGCCTTCAGCGAGTAGATCTGGAATAAGGGGGGAAAATTCGCATGTTCCGGAAAATAAAAATCGACTTTATGAAACCCTGAACCCTGACTTTTATTTAAGTGGAATAGCGAACAACGAAAATGGACCGGATACATCAGAAGCAGTGTTGACAATATCATCAATTAAATAATTTTTCCGCTATCATACACTTTCAATATCACGCTTGATATTGGAACAAAATATCATGCTTGATAATGGTTTTACAAGCTCCTTTGATATTGCGAGACTATTCACAACGTGCAAAAATCAAGCAGAGAGTTGAGACATGATTCCGTTGCACATCGTTTTCTTAGAAAGAGAAAGTATAGTATGCTATCTCTTTCTTCTGTTCACCGATGGCAGACACGAAGTGACTGCTGCCAGCTGTTTTGGAAGTTTCGGTTGCGTTTGGGTGTAAAGCAAAAATCATTAAACTCAATCTCACCACAGTTTGTTGAGATTTGCAGGAGGTGAGTTTTGTTACCATGATATTCCGAGCTGAGATATCACAGCTTGCAAAATCAACCGCAACTGTATGCTTGTTGATTTTTGTCTTAGCAAATCAAGCGTGATCTTGCGCATTGGTGAGATTTGTTTTTTGGATATTTTCCTAACACTGAATTCAGAAGAAAACCTCCAAGATTTCATGTTTTTCTTCAAAGCAACATTTTACAGGCGGCTTTATCGTAATCAGCTGCGTCCACGTGAGTTGTGTTAGAGAAACATTGGTACCAATTCAATTCCGGAACTGGTGACGCTGATGTGGTTGTTATCAAATTAGCATATTCATCGACAAGTCATATTCAATGACGACACAGTAGAGCCTAGACAATTTTTTAACGCTGCAAGATCCATCGAAGTGCAACTTACCTTGTAACTAGCCTGACCCCACGAGGTATTCCACAAGCCTGGAAACCAACTCTCAACATTAAAGCGTATTGCGTACTTTAATTGCTCCTCGTAATCCGGAACGTGCTGGTGCGCATTCAACAAGAGACGATGGTATGCTAGCAGAAGAACTTCGTGAAGGTCATCAAGATCTTTAAGGCCACCACAGCTCTTGGCTTCTATGGGCAAATTATATCAACTCTTCGCCAGCACACACGCACGAAAAGCTTATGGGGTGTTTACACTTATGCAATTTCACTAGCGCTAATGAGCTAGCTGCTAGCAAAAAAGCTCACTAGCATAATGTAAACAGGGCATCAGCGTCTACCAGCATGAGATTTCAGGAGCAACTGAAATTCGTGCTAGTTTGCTAGTACACCGCAACATCGCCGCCACTAGAGTAGGCGAAATATTTCAAGTGGACGGGAGTATCAGAAGCAGCCAGGCTTCAGGCAGAACATCAGGGAATTAACGTACACACTTAGAAATAACTAATTTTATACGTGACGGAATCCATGTTTGACATAAAAGATGAGACGTAAACAAATATATCATGTAATATTTAGTGTTCCGAGACTGAAATGTTCGTTGCTCGACGACATATACGTTTGATTGAGCTATATTTCGCGTCTGTTATGACTCAAATTTATGTCAAAATTGACGCTCGTATATGTCATTCTCAGAGCACCTAAATTTACATGATATTTTCTAAGTGTGTAGCTAACACTGTCAATGAAGGATGGAAGAATGCAATTGGAGAAATCTAAAAGTATTTATCTGTGGCCCTTTCCATCTTGCAAGGAGTTGCACAGAGGGTTGATGCAACGGTACTCAGAGGATCCGTTAGGGCTGAATTATTCAACGCTATGGAAACTACTGTACGTCCAGAGGAATCTGAATTGAGCATTTGCTGAAAGGCTTACGGTTTGCGAAGACATTGACCATGTTTAATGTTTTTTTTTTCTTCGACTGATAATTTGACTTATTTCTCTCATATATAGTTCCCATTTACAGTTGTAACTGTTGATTAACTCACCAAAAGACAATAAAACATTCGTTTCATCGGATGTCCATTTTGTTCATATCCTGGTTAAGCCCCTTTTCTGGGAGGAAGATGCCACCAGGCAAATAACCGCAGTCAGCAAAAATCTTTTTACAAGGATAAACCTTATAGTGATCGATCGCATCACTTACTTCACGCATTTCTGGTTTGTTGCAAGACATATTCTCGATGTGGTCTCTTCGAAGTTGTTGTTATTTAATGCTAAATATAACCTCTATAGGCTTAAAGAAAGGGCAACGCTGGCAGAAATATCGGAATTATTCCAATTGATCACAAGTAACCGGTTATATTTTGTTCGCAGTGTATTCTCGCACCATCCATAAACCACACCGAGAGCGATAACTTTTCTTAAATCTTTTTTAGTTACCCAACAAACAATTCAAAGTCACAAATAAGCATACACATTGAATATATGCTGCACACTTAGAAATACCTAGTTTTACACGTGACGGAATCCATCTTTGACATAAAGGATGAGACGTAAACAAACATGTCATGTGAAATTAAGTGCTCCGAGACTTACTCGACGAAAAGTACATCTGATTGATCTGAATTTCGCGTCTATTATGACTCAAAATTATGTCGCTCGTATATGTCAGTCTCAGAGCACCTAAATTTACATGAATTTTTCTAAGTGTGTGTATAATAGTGTACAATGCTGAATAAAACAGAATGTCTAATTATGTGCTGAATACAGCTCATTAAGATCGATAGATGCGCCTTTATTCCACCGTTATGATTAATTTACTTATTAAAAGCTATATAAACGTTGACTGTCTCCCTGATTAAGAACCAGAAATTTGATCTAATAACAAACTGAATAAGTATAATTTGCACATACATTGTCGCTTTAATTCGACTGTTTTCAATTGATTTAATAAAATGCTTTAGCTCCATTTTTAGATTTCATTGCATTGCTTTACAATATTGCTGTATAAAGGTGAATACAGTCAGCAAAGTAGCTCTTATACCAACCAACAAACGATTCAGAGTCACGAATAAGCATATATATTGAAAAAATGCTGTACAACAGTGTACAATGCTGAATAAAACGAGTTGTCGAATTATGTGCTAAAAAAGCTCATTGAGATCGATAGATGCACATTTATTCAACTGTTTGCTCTGATCTGATTAATTTACTTATTAAAAGCTGTAAAAGTGTTAAATGTCTTCCCAATGCAACGCAAGAAGCTTGATCTAATAACAAACTGAATAAGTGTAATTTGAACATACATTGACACTTTAATTCGACTGTTTTCAATTGATTTAATAACATACTTTAATAAATTTAATTAATAAATGTTCTCCAGCTTCATTATTAGATTTCATTGCATTGCTCTACAATATTGCTGAATAAAGGTGAATACAGTCAGCATAATAGCTCTTATACCACTATGCGTCCATGTAGTAACCCAACAAACAATTCAGAGTCACAGATAAGCATAAATATTGAATAAATGCTTTATAACAGTGTACAATGCTGAATAAAACGGGTTGTCAAATTATGTGCTGAAAAAAACTCATTGAGAACGATAGATGTGCCTTTATTCCGCTGTTTGCTTTGATTTGATTAATATACTTAATAAAAGCTATACAAACTATGACTGTCTTCCTGATTCAACACCAGAAGTTTGATCTAATAACATACTGAATAAGTGTAATTTGCACATACATTCAAATGTTTTCAATTGATTTAATAACATGCTTTATTATACGTCTAATAATTGTTTTCTAGCTCCATTATTAGATTCCATTGCATTGCTTAACAATATTGTCGAATAAAGGTGAATACAGTCAGCATAATAGCTCTTGTACCACTATGCGTCCATGTTTTAATTGCATGCTTTGTAAATGCTTTACAAACGGCGTATTCATTCATTATTCCACAACACTGTTTCAGACTAACAACAAAACAAAATTGGTAGCATAGTGGTTACCGTTTCCGCTTTCCAAGTAGAAGGTCGGGAGTTCAATCCCAACCTTAGCCTTTTTTTTAATTTATTTTCTACGCTTAATTAATTTATATCGTAATCATAGATCGTATCACTCACGACAACCAATTCATCGATCTATCGAAAAGAATAGCCAAGCATCCTTTCCATCGAAATTAGATAGATGGAGAGGTAACATTGGTCTCATGTAAAACAACTATGAATGAATAAATCATTCTCACATCTCCTTGAACTAGCTAGAGTCACGGCTGGGAGTGCTGATAGGTATTCAGATTCAAGTTTGTATTGCTTATTTAGATGCCCATTTAATGTACTCTAGGATAGCTCAGATGGCACGGCAAGCGGCTGGTGATCGGAAAGTCATGGTTCGAATCCCCCCCCCCCCATTAACGACATGTGTGTATGTATGCATGTAATAAATTTTCTAGTATCTGTTGTTGTGGGTGGGTGCGTGCTTCGAAAGAAATACTGACACCAACAATCACAATAACTAGAAAACAACCCAGCTCTGTCCCGTTCTTATTTTCGGATTAATTATCTCGTAGTTGAATAATCGTTTAATAAATGTATAATAGTGTATAATTAAACATTATCAAGCGACTACATACACCTTTATATCATCGCTGTTTAAGGAAGTAATGATGTCTAATAAACGCTGAATAATCAAAAATTTGATCGAATAAGCTCTGTTACAACTTTTGTAAGTCGAATAAAAGCTTCTCGACATACCTTATTCAACACCAAATATTTCGATGTTGTTGTTGAATAAATTCTCCAGATTTGTGTGAACAAAGCCTGAATAGAAGTTATTATTCAAAATAGTACAAGTATTATTAAGCATGCAGTTGAATAAAATCGTCAAGAAGTCGTTTCTACAATAGGCAATTGTTAGTTGGGAATCACATGATTTGTAAATGCTTTGTAAACGACGTACTAGATTCATTATTCGACAACACTGATTCAGTCTAACAACAAGACGAAATCAGTAGAGTAGTGGTTACCGTTTCCGCTTTCCAACTAGAAGGTCGTGAATTCAATCCCAAGTTCAACCTTTTTTTTATTTGTTTTCTACGTCTAATTAATTTAAATAGTAATCATCTATCACATGACTCACGACAATGAATGCATTGATCTAGTTTAAAATATAACCGAGCATCCTTTCTTTCGACTTGGAGAGGTGAAGAGGTAACGTTGGTCTCATTTAAAACAACGATGAATGAATTAATCATTCCCACAGGGCCTTGAACGAGATAGAGTTGCGATCGGGAGTGCTGATAGGTATTTATTTTCAAGCAAGCTTTTATTGATTATTGAGCTGCCCATATGATAAATTCTAGGATAGCTCAGATGACAAGGCAAGCAGCTGGTGATCGGGAGGGGAGGTACATGGTTCGAATCCCATGCAATGACATGTATATAAATATTTAATAAATTTTCTAATATCTGTGTGGTGCAAGCCACGTCAGAAATAATGAATACACAATCACTTAAGAAAACACACCCTTCCTCTGTCCCCATCCCTCTTATTTTCGGGTGAATTTTCCCACAGTTGAATAATCGTTTAATAAATGTATAATAAACGTTAAACGTTACTTCACATGAGAATCAAGCGTATACAGGGCATCACTGTTTTAAGGAAGCAGTGATGTCTAATAAAGGCTGAATGATCAAAAATTTTATCGTATAAACTCTGTTACAACTCATATAAGTTGAATAAAAGCTTCTCGACATACCTTATACAACACCAAGTAGTTCAATGTTGTGGTTGAATAAATTCTCCAGTTATTATTAAAAATAGTACAAGTACTATTAAGCATGCAGTTGAATAAAGTGGCCAAGAAGTCGTTTCTTCAATAGACGATTGTTTGTTGGGTAGGTAGGTTCCAACACATTGTAGTTTAATTTTTTATACCTAAGATCTTGACATTTTTACCTAAGGGATGATTCAGATTTTGATAAGTCTTTAGTGGGGTTGACACTGATGAAGACTGCACATTGTAGTCGACATATGTATCTGTCATAGATACCAAAATTAATTAAGTGGAATTAAATGGAAGATAACCTTTTTTGCTGTTTTATTTAACCATTCCACTAACAACCCAATTTCATTACTTCATGTCATTTTGCGATTAATATATAAATTTTAAATGTTTTGGTTTTCTTTGGTCTGATGGCAACAGACAGATGCTTCGCTAGTTTCACAAGCGAACCTCAGTTTTGTGCTTTAGCTACAAAATAATGCGAAAAAAGCGTTTAATCTTCTAAAGGGACAATGATAGTGAAAAGTGTAATGTTTATTTATTAGGCTGGCATGTTATAAAAAGTTTAATGAAATTATATGGTTTTTTGATGACCACCGCAGATGTAGATTTTCATTAGTGCAATAATACGTTAAGATCATGATGCCTAGAAATCGAAAAAATGAAAATTTCACATTTTTTGTTAAAGAGAAAAAAAATGTTTAAAATTTGTCCTAAAAATAGGCAATTCATTTATGGAGTACAATTTCACAGCAGATGTGGTATAAGTGTTTTTTGATTACTATTGTATATTATTGCTGAATGAATTAGTTATTTGCTGACATTAAAACCCGCAGCCTTACGTGCCAGGTTTGCAAATAATATTTTCGAACCGGGAAGTGTGTATGTAATACCAATATCGATTTGATAACGGTGATGCATACATCTGGGGCTTATGTGAGTGAAAGTGATCTCGAAATGGGCGTGACTCTCCAGACATTCTGAAATGGGTTGCTGGATCTGCAAAAAAGCTATCACCTTCTAACTCTCGGACTAAAACTGTCTGCAATTACCGCAAACGATAAATTGCAGATGGCTTTCTTGCATAATAACACTGCCGGCTAGTGGACTGTTCTGGAACTTCCAGTGGGCCATCTGGTTACCACTCGGTGCCAATAACAAAGTAATAATTTTTACTACATTTCATACAGTTACAGATAAAATCAAGGCCTACTTTGAAGTTATTGTTGAACCTCAAACTGCATAGCACCCAGAGATGAAAAGGTTCTCAACTCAATTAAAATGTGAACATCCCGAAACATACCGCTTATAGAGTGGACGAAAGAATAAGTTGCAAAATTTGATTCGCAGCATTTTGCATCGTAAATTAATATCATAGTGACAGCACTGACAGATGTGATCGAGTTGTTTGCGGTTTCATGAAATCGGTTTCCTCCTTTTATTATGACCGTCTACAGATCTCTACTTTCTGTTCCTACTTTACCTTGTACTTTAATATAGTGCATTTTGCATTTTGTTGGCATTCTCATGTTGCAAAACTGGTGCTAACGAGGACAGCCATTTAGCTGTCACACAAAATGTAGGCAGGAGTAATACTTGAAAACTGTTAAAATTTAAAATGGAAACCCTTTCCCGTACATGATTGCTGGCAAACGGCAGTGATGGTGGCGTCGACAAAAGGTAAACGTCAGCATTAAAGTGTATCATATGCTGAATGCTTGTAGAGCAGGCCTGCCCAATATTTCTAAACTTGCTTTTTTAAATGGCTGTTACTGTGTTCGCTTAATATGTTTGAAGATGTATTTTGTTAATTTCTCATTTATTCTGGGTTAAAACTGACGCATGATGAATAAAATTGGACTATAATTTTATCATTGCTGAGATCCAGCAAACACGTTTGACGCAGCGCGCACTTTGGGCAGCGCTTGTTATCGTTGGCGTTATGTTATATTTTATTATGGTGGCGTGTGCGAAATGTTTAGAAGATACTGATGACTTTTGATGTATGTTGCAGAGTAAGTAAGTAAGTTTCAGATCTACCACATCGATCTCAGACACTAATCTCTTGATGATGGTTATGAGTCTCGGTTTTGAGAACTGAGATTGTAAACAAGATTGGTTCTGGTGCATGGTCAAATATCAGTATCATCACAGTTAATTTTTTGCAGAGCAGATATTGAAGGAATGCTAGAAGCACTTTATCGTACGCCGATGGCTGAAAGTCTCTTTTATAAAGAAAGATAAGATTTATCGTACGTACCGGACAAATTTTGATTCCACTGGAGATTACGCTGTCGATTGCTTCACAGCGAAATTCGTAAACTCCAAGCGGAAGATGGATTACCAGCTGAGATGTTTTTACGCAAGCTGAACAATTCAAGAGTGTACTCAACGGCACTACATCATGCACAGCTTCGAAAATGCATTCATGTACTGGGAAATTTTCGGATTACTCTTGAACATGCTAAATTCGCCGTTGACAAACTGAAATTTTCCACATCACCTAGCCACATGCATTTTGAAGAGGTGTTGCGATGCTCTGACACTATTTTTCAACGTTGAGAGAACCAAGATTCCCCTCCAGCTAGAAAATATCCATTATGTTCCAATGCACAAAAAAAGGGTGATAAATGCATCATCGAGAATTATTGTGGAATTACTTCATTGTGCGCGTGCTCGTAGTTTTTTGAGATCATCATCAATGCTGATATGCCTTTTTCCTCTTGTAAGAACTACATTTCTTCAGATCAACATGGATTCTATCACAAGAGATTTGCATCTAGGAATCTCTGCCAGTTTAATTCTTTCTGCTTGCGTGAAATGGATCTTCTCACCCAAGTATACACTGTGTATACTGACCTGAAATCTGCATTTGATCGTGTTGATCATGAGATCTTGCTTGAATGGCTTGACAGACTCATCATTGACCTCCTGGTTCAGATCATATTTTACGGATCGGAAACTCATTTTGAAGATGGGAAATAAATTCACTGAACCGTTCATAAATTTATCGGGCATGCCGCAGGTATGCAACATGGAATCTTTGTTGTTTTCTACATTTATGAATGAGCTATGTATGGCACTGCCTCCAGGTTGCCGATTATTTTATGCTGACGACGTTAAAATTTACGTGGTGATGAAAAGTCTCCAGGACTGCCTCACATTACAACAATTAATGGATAGTTTCGCTGAGTAGTGTACTAAAAACATCCCAAGTAACCAAAAGTTCCGCATTCAACGATTAAAATCACTTCCAAGTTCCATAAAGTTCAAATAAGGTTCCGACCGAACCTTCAAGTTCCATAAAGTTCAAATAAAGTTCCGACAGAACTTTCAAGTTCCATAAAGTTCAAATAAAGTTCCGACAGAACATTCAAGTTCCATAAAGTTCGAATAAAGTTCTGACAGAGCTTTCAAGTTCCATGATCAAGCCACATGAAGCAATCCGCACAAGTATTTATTTGTAACAAAATTTAATGTACGTAAATATGAAATGATCAGTGGCCCGAATAAATCATAATTCTTATATTTATGCAACATTCTATCAAAACAAAAAAAGTAATTTCCTGGATTCGAACCCGTGTATTCGGCATGCGATCTACGATTGCTAACCACTGCGCCACAAATGTAATGGAATACCTTGCGGGCAAACACCAATTTAAAATTCATCAAAGTGTTGTGTTTCGTATTCAAGTCAGTCAGCTGGCTCACAAAACTCCAACAATTGGCGGGACAACAGCTCACTTTAATATATTTCAGATGACGTAGCGGTTCGTGCTGAGGCTCTCACGCCGAAGGACAGGGTTTAATTCTTCAAACAGTTCCATTACTACTACTAATACCTGCCTTTAACAAATGACTTTCATAAAAGTGCGAACTAAATATAGAATTGGTGTAGAGGACAAAAACCTTTTTTCTAAAAGTTCCGTTCAAGTTCCGCCAGAGGCTGCTTAGAATGCTCTTCAATTATGGTACCGGAACTTTCAAGTTCTTATAACGACTTAAAAATGAGGCTGCTTAGAATTCTATAGATCACCTTCAACCAAGCTGCTTAAGCCATAAATAGCCTTTTATCAGAACTTTTGGTTACTTGGGATGCTTACACTAAGCATTCACAAATGCAACGTCATATCGTTCCACAGTAAACTGAAGTTGGTTGTATATGACTACATCATCGTTGACCAGCTTGTACAACGTGTTCGTCAAGTTCGGGATATGGGAGTTATCCTTGACTAAGCGCTTATCTTTAGATTACATTACAACGATAGTATCTGCAGAGCCAACCGACAGGTTGGATTCATCTTCAAAATAGTAAACGAATTCCGTGATCCTCTATGCCTTCGATTGCTTTACTGCGCTCTGGTGCTATCGATTCTAGTATCCAATGCTGTGGTTTGGTGCCCTTATCAATCAACTTGGATTGCTAGGATCGAAGCAATCCAAATAAAATTCGTGAGGTATGACCATCTTCTGTGGTGAGATCCCCCCAATCTATCATATTACGATAACCTTTGTATACTACTGGACATAGACCTTAGTAAAAAAGGAAGACGAACTGCACAAACAGTCGATGTGCGATCGATTTGCGTAATTGATGACTAACTTTCTAATTCTTTTATTCTGAAAAGATTATGCTACCTTTTTTATGTTGATTTCATATTTTCGACGAGGACTTTACCTGGCATGACCCCATGCCGAAGAAATTTTACGTTTCATGTTGTTAATTTAGTTTGTTCAATGTATATTTTATGTTCTAACCATGCACATGTTGCGCGAAAGGATATGGGGTTATTGGACCTGCTTGAGGTCCTCATATGTTTGCAACCGGATCTGTGAGGCTTTTCTCTTCAATCTTCATTAAGACCGCCGATGAAGTATAATAATATCAATTGAATGTAGATGAACGCGTCATTGGTAAGGTACTAATGGACGCTATTGAAATTTTCGTCGATTGCTGAATTTATGTATGGGCCCAAATTAGGGGCATTTAGGCCGACATTGCATCATATTTCCCCTATATATATATATATATATATATATAGCAATTCCATAGAAAAAAGTTATAGCGGGTCTCAGAATTTCATGAAAATTGGTATAGTTCTTCCTTATCAAAAAATATTAGACTCGTATTTTTTATTGCGCCATTAGGGTGACCATTTCCGTGTTAGGGTGGTCCAAAAAATCATTTTTTTTTTTCAAAAATGTCTTTAAAATGTAATTTATAACTTCTGAACCTCTAAACCGATTTTTACGATTGATCCTTCAAATGAAAGATGTTTTAATGTAGTTTTAAGAAAAATTATGAAACACTCAGAGATATTTGATTTTGTAGGAAAAAAATATGTTACAAATGCTTTTTCTTGATTTTCACTGCGAGGGTCTTCAACAACTTCTTATTTTAGTATTTTTAATTGAAAGATCATTTAATTTTACATAACATATCAAAAAATTAGCGATGTCGAAGAAGCAGTTTTGGAGATACAATTTTTTTAAAATAAAAAAATATTGTTCCGCAATATATGCACCACACGTGCATGGAAACGATGAAGGCGCAAGGTAGTTCACAATGCGTCTCCATCGAGTCACAGCAGCTGTGACTAATGAAATCTATGAGTAACTTACAAGCTGGGTGCAACATTCAGTTCAACCTGCGGGCCGTCCATAAACCACGTAGACCAAGTTTTAAACATTGCAGATCCTACCTTTCCCTTCGTATACTCAAACTTTTAAGCGTTTTGTTTCAATACTCCTCCCATAGGGCCTTTTCCATGACAAGTTGCGAAAAAATGCCACACGGCAGCAATGCCAAAATTTTATAGGTATATCACTCGTTCGTAGGCAATGACTTTTACTTAAGCTCCAGCCCAATAGGCTTCGCGGTGTTAGTGACATTTGGAAATGTTTGGTGGTGTTTGTATTTATTCGCAATATTCATCTATTTACCTGAAACAGCTGTTTGAAGTGACGTCATTGCTTACGAACAGGTGATATACCTATGAGTTACAGCTTAGACTCGTAGGTATATCACTCACTCGTAGGTACGATATAATGCTTCACATAAAACAACGAATGTTATAGTACGTTCAGACTACAGAGTTATAACATGTTATAGCGCTATCTTGATGTTGGTTTCTGTGTTGCAATTATTTGACAACCGTTATAACATGTTATAACTGCTCAGTCTGGCCAGCGTTTTATGAAAGAAATGATCAGTTAGAAATCGAAGTTTCCTACTAGAACAGTTGAATTGAAGAATATCTAAAAATGAAACGTAAGTGTTCAATGTGTGATGTTTGGATGTTGAGTTCATGTGCCAGAAAAATCACCAATAAATTACGATTATGCAGTGGAAAAAAAGATTAAAATAGATGAGAGTAGCTCCTTCATTTGTCAACGATGCTACCACAAACTATATGAACCCAATGATGCCGTGTCCGAAGAAGCCGTTGCAGGACCATCCAGAATCGCTGCTGCAGGTACGTTATTTGAAAATTCATGTGATTCTTCTTTAAATTTCAATTCTTTTCTTCTAGCTACTAACTTAAACTCTTCTTTTTTGCAATCATTTTTCAGAGTCCATCGAAGCAACCAGCATTGAATCAATTTTCGTTGCGGGACCGTCCAGAATGGTTCCTTTTCCCTGCCAAGGAAAATAATAAAAAATAAATCATTTGTATGTTTTTTTTTTCTAATAATCAATCATTTTTTATATTTATTTTCAGAATCAGTGGAAACAACCAGTTCTGAATCGATCGTTACCACCTACAACGCATCTTTGTCGGACGAAAATGAATTCCTTATACAACTTAAGGATAAATATAAAGAAACAAGAGACAGCAATGAGCGATACAGGATTTTAACCACACTTCCCAAAAGTTGGTCTACATATAGAATTATGAAGAAGTTCAATGTTTCCCAACATATGGCCAACCAAGCAAAAGCACTGCAGCAAGAGAAAGGAATAATGTCGGTGCCTGTAAAGAGGTTAAGCAGAGCTTCATTAGGAGAACCAACGATAATGCTTGTTCGTGATTTTTACAATAGTGACGATATAAGTCGTGTTTGTCCGGGGAAAAGAGATTATTTAATATCTAAAAATGATGAAGGCGAAATCTACGTACAAAGAAGATTAGTTTTGTGTAACTTGCAGGAGGCGTACTCCATCTTTAAAAATACATATCCTGATTTTAAAATAGGATTTTCCATGTTCGCCAGTAACCGTCCGAAACACTGCATTTTGGCAGGGACAAGTGGCACGCATACCGTATGCGTTTGTATATATTATCAGAACGTTAAACTTATTTTTAAAACACTACAAAGCAGACAATCACTCCCAGATGGTGTTGATTCCTATCACGATTTGTTTAAAAAAATAATTTGTCAAAATCCAAGTGAACAATGCTGGCTGCAGTGTTGCAAAAATTGTTCAGGAACGCAAATTTTGGCCACAGAACTAATGACTATTCTTAGTAACGGACATGTTGAATCAATACAATTCAAACAATGGCGTCAAGTAGAGAGATGCATTATGGACTTAGTTGAAATGGACACACAGGAATTTATTGATACTTTTTTAGAAAAATTATTCAATTTATTGCCGCATAACTTTATAGCTCATTCCACGTTCTGCTAGCGAATGAGCAACATCAGGGTCTGTTGTCTCGTCACATGGCATTGCATTGAAAGTATTTTTTCACCGCGAAAAGTTTTTTATTTGCAAGTAGTTTTTGTGCCTTAGGTGACTCGCGCATTTCGGAAGGAAGCAGCCGATCCTGGCGAAGCCTACGGTCGGTCTGTTCAACTTTAACCCGCTTCGACGATATCGAAATTCTTGCCGCATCATTAGCCATAGTTAGCAGCAAGAACGGTTAAACAGTGCACAGTGGTCCAGAATGCAGATTTAGCTGGAATGATATGTTTTGAGCCTGAAATTGAAACTTTAGACTAAAAGTCTCCTCTACAAAGTTGTTCCTTATAGTTAGGCCCTCATTTTTATGACATTGAATTCTAGGGTGGTTCCTATTATCATTAAAATCAAAAATCTAACTTTTTTGTTTGAATAAATTAAGGTATACATTTTTCGGCAAAGTTATAGCTGAGCTAATTTTAAGCAACTGTGGTTAAAATAACTTTTTTGTATCTCTTAAATTGGCCAATTTAGAGCAATTTTCTTGAATTGAGTTAGGGTGACTCTCAAAAAAACAGTTTTTTTGCTCTATTTTTCTTATTTCGAATTTCTCAGCAAAGGTGTCTTCAGATAACTTTTAGATCTTAATAAGGCGCAAATTTTTGCTGCACAAAGCTTGTCAATATCTTTCGCCGATCAAGAGTTATTGATTTTTTTATACTAAAATTATGCACTTTTCAAATGTTAATATCTCTGGTTGGGGCAAACAAAAAAAAAAGTTTTTTTGCAGCATTTGAAAGGGCGTATGTTATTCTCAATAATATGAAAAAGTTGGAGGTATGTTATTTTTTAAACTCGTATAAAATCAATTTGAATTTATTCATATTTTTTACTATATTTGACTATATCTTTTTTATTAGAAGAGATACAGGCAACAAATTCAGCTATAAAACATTCGTCTTAAAGAGTTTTAAAAGTCTCTAGAAGATGACTTTCATGATAAATTTCAAATAAAAAAGTTATTGCCAAAAGATGGATTTCATAGGACCACTCTAATGACAAATTTATATAAAATGTGCTAGTACATTTGTTTCAATATTTGGACATTTAGTGTCTTCGAAGAAGTTTTTGTTCTTAAAAATTCCCTTCTTTTGGTGTTTGCAGACGTCAGGGTGGTCCTCAAATTAGGGAATTTTTAAAACTAACTTTTTTGTTTTACAAAATATAAACATGTGTTGTTCGAAAAAGTTGTAGTTAAGTTACTTGCAAGCAACTTTGTCGAAGAAAATTTTTTTCTATCTCTTAACGTTCTCATTTTAGAGTAATTTTTCGGAGTTGACTTAGGGTGTTCCTGGAAAAAATAGTTTTTTAGCAATAACTTTTTTATTTGAAAATTCTCATGAAAGTTATCTTCTAGAGACTTTTAAAACTCTTTAAGACGAATGTTTTATAGCTGAATTTGTTGCCTGTATCTCTTCTAATAAAAAAGATATAGTCAAATATAGTAAAAAATATGAATAAATTCAAATTGATTTTATACGAGTTTAAAAAATAACATACCTCCATTTTTTTCATATTATTGAGAATAACATACGCCCTTTCAAATGCTGCAAAAAAACTTTTTTTTTGTTTGCCCCAACCAGAGATATTAACATTTGAAAAGTGCATAATTTTAGTATAAAAAAATCAATAACTCTTGATCGGCGAAAGATATTGACAAGCTTTGTGCAGCAAAAATTTGCGCCTTATTAAGATCTAAAAGTTATCTGAAGACACCTTTGCTGAGAAATTCGAAATAAGAAAAATAAAGCAAAAAAACTGTTTTTTTGAGAGCCACCCGAACTCAATTCAAGAAAATTGCTCTAAATTGGCCAATTTAAGAGATACAAAAAAGTTATTTTAACCACAGTTGCTTGAAATTAGCTCAGCTATAACTTTGCCGAAGAATGTATACCTTAATTTATTCAAACAAAAAAGTTAGATTTTTGATTTTAATGATAATAGGAACCACCCTAGAATTCAATGTCATAAAAATGAGGGCCTAACTATAAGGAACAACTTTGTAGAGGATATTTTTAGTCTAAAGTTTCAATTTCAGGCTCAAAACATATCATTCCAGCTAAATCTGCATTCTGGACCACTGTGCAGTGGCAATCACACGGACTGGAAACAATAACCAGCAGAAAGCAGTGAGCCACCGCACGGACGGTGTGTACGACCGGCATCTATTGTGGCAGAGCAGCAACAGTATAAGCAGTAGAAACGGTAAGGGCAAATAATAGCACGTATCTGTTTTTTGTATACCCATTCCTCTGACTGTTTGCTTGTGAATCGTCTGTCTCTCCCCCAGTGCAATCGTTCCACATAGGGTGGTTCTTTAATAAAAAATTAATTACTTCTTAACGAAAGTTTTCAATTTCGTATGGATGAAGGACAGGGGGGCGTCAAGCCTCCCAATGATAAAGTAAGAAAGCGTCATTACCAGGCGTCTTCTGCTTCGCCTTGGGTTGTCTACTTTCGGCAGAAAGAGAAACCCCTAAACTTCTTAGGGATTAAAAGAACGTTGACGCGTCGTTTCCCGGGGACCGAATTTCATCAGGTCAATCGGAACAAACTGCGTATAACTGCACTCACATATAAAGTCGCAAATGAGATTGCTGACGACGAGGGTTATAATGAAGAGTATTACGTCTACATCCCATCTCGAGATGTGGAGATAGACGGCGTGGTCTCTGCAGTGAGCCTGACGTGTGATGACGTCATGGAAGGTATGGGGCGCCTTCAAAATGCTGCTACATCTACCGTGGACGTTTTGGATTGCAGGATATTGTATTCAGCGACCACGGTAGATGGTCAAAAGACTTATTCCCCTTCAGGCTCACTACAGGTGTCTTTCGCTGGATCGGTTCTCAAAGTTTTTAGAAATTGAAAATGTTTTTTTCCCGGTGCGACTTTTTGTACCAAGGGTATATAATTGTACCAACTGCAAAAAGTTGGGACACACAGCTGCTTTTTGTGACCACAAGCCCCGTTGTGGCAAATGTAGCCAAGACCACATGGAGGGTGCTTGCCAACAGGAAGCAACTAAATGTGCTTACTGTGGCAAAGAACCTCTTCAGGATTGCCCCGCGTACAAGAAGCGTACCAACAATGTGAAGCGTTCAATAAAAGAACGCTCCAAGCTGACGTTTGCAGAAATGGTTAAGTTGCAAAATGGAACCTCTGCTTCGTTGGCATCAGCCGCTCAAAATGAAAACACTTTTGAGATTTTGTCTTCCGATGAACTGGACTCTGACATAGCAGATGAGAGTGAGTCTCCGGAGGTACACGCCCCCGGTAAAAGGAAGCCGACTAGCTCCCCGGGAGTGCGCCGGAAAAAAATAAAACCACTCTCAAAAGCATGCAAAAATCTGAAGATAGCGGGGATTCATTGAAAAAGCCGAACAAATCGGTAATTGCTGCTCCATCTGATCCTTGCTGCAGCTTTTCCACCCCGCCGCTACCTAATAAAGGTAATCGTAAGAGATTACCAAAAATAAACACCAAGTCTACTCGCAATTCAAAGAAAACTCTCCCGTCCAAGCGAGGAAAGATTAAATTTAAGGACATTGTGGATAACATTTTGAATGCCCTCGGCTTTCTCGACGAATCGCCACTTCGAGGGCTTATTGACCTGCTTGTTCCTATAGTCGGAAACTACTTCAAGCAATTGACTGCATCATGGCCCCTCATTGGTGAATTCATATCTTTCGATGGATAATTCGTCGAGTGAGGATCAAGATATGATCACTTTATTACAATGGAACTGTCGTAGTTTAATACCTAAATTAGACTCGTTCAAGTATTTGATTCACAATTCTGATTGTGATATATTTGCACTCTGTGAAACTTGGCTTTCTTCTGAAGATGAACTAAACTTCCACGATTTTAACATTATCCGCCTGGACCGAGATGATTCATATGGTGGCGTACTTTTGAGGATCAAAAAGTGCTACTCCTTCTATAAAATCTCAATCCCAATAATTTCAGGCATTGAAATTGTCGCTTGCCAAATAAATGTGAAGAACAAAGATCTTTGCATAGCTTCTGTATATTTCCCTCCAAGGACTTCCATAAACCGCCGTCAGCTTTGGAGTTCAGTTAATATCCTTCCATCTCCAGTTCTAATACTGGGCGATATGAACTCACACGGTACTGGTTGGGGCGAATCATACGATGACAATAGAGCGGGTATTTTCTATGATTTGTGCGACGATTTCAACTTGACTATCTTGAACACTGGTGAAGCAACACGTATAGCAAACCCTCCTGCTCGAGAGAGCCGTCTTGACATTTCTTTGTGCTCTAACTCACTATCATTAGATTGTCTGTGGAAGGTTATCAATGATCCCCATGGTAGTGATCACTTGCCAATTATTATTTCAATCAAAAGTGGTCGGCTAAAAACAGATCAGTCAATTCAAGTTCCTTTTGACCTCACGAGGAACATTGATTGGCAAAAATTTGTATCGGCGGTAACTCTTGGTATTGATTCTACCGATCCTCTACCACCACTGGAAGAGTATCGTTTCTTTACCGAGCTAATCTACAAAAGCGCATTAGAAGCTCAGAAACGAAGTGCTCCAAGTACATACCTCAAAAGAAGACCCGCCACCCCTGGATGGGATGACGAATGCACAAAGTTATATCTTGAGAAATCCGATGCCTTTATAGATTATCGTAGACATGAAAGATCTGAGCTTTTTGAAAAGTATCTAAAGCTTGAAAAAAAGCTTAAAAACTTACTAAAAGTAAAGAAACGAAATTACTGGCGTACTTTTATCGAGGGACTTTCTAGAGAAACCTCGATGACAACGCTTTGGAAAAAGGCTCGCTATATGCGAAACCACTCATCTTCCAATGAGAGTGAAGAATACTCTTCCCAATGGATATTCGACTTCGCTAAAAAGGTTTGTCCAGATTCTGTTCCAGCACAACCAACTTTACGGGATACAGTCCGAAGTAACGGTTCTCTGGATGAACCATTCACAATACTGGAATTTTCAATGGCACTTCTTTCATCGAATAACTCTGCTCCGGGAAGCGATATGATCAAATTCGACCTTCTAAAAAACCTCCCCGATATCGCTAAAAGACGATTACTTAACCTATATAATTCATTTATGGAATTCAATATAGTTCCACCAGCATGGAGACAGGTTAAAGTAATAGCTATTCAAAAGCCTGGGAAACCAGCGTCTGATCACAATTCTTACCGTCCGATATCTATGTTATCATGCCTGAGGAAATTATTAGAAAAAATGATCCTATTAAGACTTGACCATTGGGTTGAATCAAACAATCTACTTTCAAATACGCAATTTGGTTTCAGGAAGAGTAAAGGAACAAACGATTGTCTAGCGATGCTTTCATCTGATATTCAACTGGCCTTTGCGCACAAGGAGTAATTGGCTTCAGTCTTTTTGGATATTAAGGGCGCATTTGATTCGGTTTCCATAGACATACTGTCATACAATTTGCACAGTAGTGGATTACCCGGTATTTTGAATAATTTTTTGTATAATTTGCTGTCAGAAAAACAAATGACCTTCAATCTAGGTCAACTGACAACTTCTAGAATTAGCTACATGGGCTTACCCCAAGGTTCATGTTTAAGTCCCTTACTTTATAATTTCTATGTCAAAGATATTGATAACTGCTTAGATAATCTATGCACGCTCAGACAGCTTGCAGACGATGCCGTGGTTTCCATGAGAGGTCCACGTGCGGAAATCTTGCAAAGACCATTGCAAAATTCCCTAAATAATCTGTCTTTCTGGGCAAGAAATTTAGGGATCGAGTTTTCACCGCAAAAAACTGAATTGGTAGTGTTTACAAGGAAGCGGTTTCCAGCCCAACTGCGTCTAAATCTTTTGGGCAGAGACATTACCCAATCTTTAACCTTCAAATACCTTGGAGTCTGGTTTGATTCAAAATGCACTTGTCAACAAAGGATCAACTTTCTACGATCAATTTCCGGGACATGGTGGGGTGCTCACCCGGAAGACCTCATTAAACTATATAAAACGACTATTCTTTCAGTTCTTGAGTATGGCTCTTTTTGCTTCCACTCGGCAAGAAAAAGCCACCTAATCAAATTGGAACGTATTCAATATCGTTGTTTACGTATTGCCCTTGGCTGTATGCATTCAACACACAATATGAGCCTAGAGGTCCTAGCGGGCGTAAAACCCCTGCAGAACCGTTTCTGGGAGCTCTCATTAAGAATATTGATTAAATGTAGTGTCAGTAACAACCTTGTGATTGAAAACTTCGAAGAAATGCTCGAATTGAGCATCCAGTCTAGATTCGTGCGAATCTATCTTAATTATATGTCATCGGATATTAGCCTTCCTTGCTATAACCCCTCTCGTGTATGCTTTACTAACTACAGTTCCCCCATTGACTATGATCTCTCCATGAAACAGGCTATTCAAGGAGTTCCAGATCAACTTCGACCTATCTCAATTCCCCGCATTTTTGCTGAAAAGTACCAACAAGTCAATTGCAATAGAAGATTTTTCACTGATGGATCACGCATTGATGGATCCACTGGCTTCGGCGTCTTCAATGAATACTCAACCGCCTTTCGGAAACTTCAGGAACCTTGTTCCGTTTATGTTGCTGAGCTAGCAGCAATCAACTTCGCATTGGGGATGATTTCCGATATGCCCATAGACCATTACTTCATCTTCTCGGATAGTCTCAGTTCGACTGAGGCTATTCGGTCGATGAAACAAGGTTATTTCCTTTCAAAGGTAAGGGAGCAGATGAGTTTGCTGGTCGAAAGATCATATATGATTACCTTTGTATGGGTCCCCTCACATTTCTCAATCCCAGGCAATGAGAAGGCAGACTCTCTCGCAAAGGTGGGCGCACAACAAGGCGAGATTTATGATAGAAGAATTTCACATGATGAATTTTTCCCACTAGTACGTCAGAGTTCTCTTTTAAGTTGGCAAAACGATTGGACAAATAATTCTCTTGGGCGGTGGTTACATTCCATTATTCCAAATGTTTCTTCGAGAGCGTGGTTCAAAGGTCTGGATGTAAGTCGGGGATTCATTCGAGTGATGTCAAGACTTATGTCCAACCACTACTCGCTAGACGAGATCTCTATAGAATAAACCTCGTTGACAGCAATATATGTAGGTGCAGAACCGGTTATGATGACATCGATCACGCAGTTTGGTATTGCCCGGGTAATGACGCCTCCAGAGCACAACTATTGGATACCCTAGTGGCCCGAGGTAGACAACCCTTCCGTGAAGTAAGAGATGTATTGGGAACACGTGATCTTCCCTACATGCAAGCGATCTACGAATTCCTTTGTTTGTCTGATGTTAGAGTTTGATGTGACTATCCCCTCCTTTCCAAACAATTTCCCGCCATTGTGTCCCAGTCTTATTATCCTCCTGTTCCTGTGCTACTTGCCCCTGCCCAGCCAGGATTTGGTCAACCGTCCGAGAGTAGTATCTGAAGGAGGCTTCAGAAACCAGTTTCCTACCTAGATCCTTCCAATTGAAATTTTTACCTATTAACCTCGAGCCCGACACGAGTAATTGGTACCCAATACTAACCTAGAAATACTGCTATTTAAAATGTAAATCAAACATTACTGATTTTGGCTCCGCAAAGTGTCACACACGACTGAGCCTAGTAAATAAACGAACTAGCTAAAAAAAAAAAAACTTTATAGCTGAGCAACAGGCAAATTACATGAAACACGTCAAAAGCAATTTGAAAGCTACAGAATGCATCATAATCTGTGATTTTTCGGAGAATTATTCTTTCGTTGTGCAGGATGCAGTTCAAGGCTTTCATTGGGCGAACGCCCAATGTACTATTCACCCTTGTGCTATTTATTTTAAAGACGAAGAATCTAACGATTTGAAATTTACTAGTTTTATTGCAATTGCTGATTTCACTAAACATAATCATGTCGCAGTTCGTTTATTTCTTACGCATTGTCTAGCATTCATAAAATGTAAATTGCCAAGCTTACAACAGATTTACTTTTTCTCAGATGGATCAGGAAGCCAATATAAAAATAAGATGACCGCTTTTAATTTATGCAACATACAAAAAGATTTTGGCATTGCTGCCGAGTGGAATTTTTTCGCAACTTGTCATGGAAAGGGCCCTTGTGATGCTTTGGGAGGAGTATTAAAACGAAACATTGCGAAAGCTAGTTTGCAAGGCCACCATATAACAACGGCCAAGAACTTTACTCATGGGCTATTTCTAAGCCAGATTCAAAAATACACTATCAGTTTTTTTCGGAATCCGATTACAATAAAATGGAAAGAAAATTGAAAAACCGTTATATATATGTGAACCAAATTTCGGGGACACAGTCATTCCATAGTTTTAAGCCTCAAAACGAAAAGTATATTATTGTCAAACGGTATTCATTTTCAACGGAAGAAAAATGTGTGAAATTGTAATTAAAGAAAATAAATGCTTCATGTTTTACTTATTTTTCTTCGACCTCGTCATTATTTGTAGCATTTAAGTACTTCTCCCAGAATTTTGATACCAAAATTAATAATGTCAAACTGGGGCCTGTTTTAATGCCACGAAGACTTCAATGGGGGAGGGGAGTCCAGCCACAGTATACGCTCGGTAAAAATATTTTAAAATTTTAGTAAAGTATACGAGGGGGGAGGTAGGATCTGCAATGTTTAAAAATTGGTCTACGTGGTTTATGGACAGCCTCCAGGCTGAACTGAATGTTGCACCCAGCTTGTAAGTTACTCATAGATTTCATTAGTCACAGCTGCTGTGACTCGATGGAGACGCATTGTGAACTACCTTGCGTCTTCATCGTTTCCATGCACGTGTGGTGCATATATTGCGGAACAATAATTTTTTATTTAAAAAAATTGTATCTCCAAAACTGCTTCTCCGACATCGCTAATTTTTTGATATGTTATGTAAAATTAAATGATCTTTCAATTAAAAATACTAAAATAAGAAGTTTTTGAAGACCCTCGCAGTGAAAATCAAGAAAAAGCATTTGTAACATATTTTTTCCTACAAAATCAAATATCGCTGAGTGTTTCATAACTTTTCTTACAACTACATTAAAACATCTTTGATTTGAAGGGTCAATCGTAAAAATCGGTCAAGAGGTTCAGAAGTTATAAATTTTTGAAAAAAGACATTTTTGAAAAAAAAATGATTTTTTGGACCACCCTAACACGGAAATGGTCACCCTAATGGCGCAATAAAAAAATACGAGTCTAATATTTTTGATAAGGAAGAACTATACCAATTTTCATGAAATTCTGAGACCCACTATAACTTTTTTCTATGGAATTGCTGTATATACAGGGTGTTTGGTTCCGGATTTTACATATTTTCAGGGTAGATAGGGCTCCTAAACTTATGAAAAAATCCCCATGAAACATAGGGTCGGAAATGACTGCTAAGTGAGTTATGCCAACTTTGGTTAGCTATATTTATTTAATCTTAATGTGGTTTTCTGATATCAACAAACCAAATGAAAGATTAAAGTCTAAGCTATCAATGCTCTTTGAAAAAGAACTCGATTAAAGTTAATTATCATACATTAAAATTGAAAAGTATGTTGAAAGTACCAAAAAAACTGGTGAAATTTCATACATTTTAGTGTTTTTAAGTTGAAAATTTTCATTCCTGTTTATTTAGTTGTTCTACAAAACATTTTCCATGCAATTCCCTAGATTTGTGCCTTTGGTAGTAACCTTGTAGGTTTATGGTTTCTTCGTAATTATTGATTTAAAACAGCCAGAAAAACTTGTGACGTTTTCATAAAATGCGCTATAGTCACCCTATTCGTTCGTACGTTCGGCTGTTGCAGCGGACTACGCACATGAAAATTTGGTAGAATGTTATTGTAAATGTTTAGCTACATTCTTAACTTTTGATTACCGCACATCTCCTGCGCCGAAGGAAAAAATAACTGCGGAGATGTTTCGCGGTATCGAATATTGCTCAGTCTCAGCAGAAAACACAACGAGAGACACCGAATCGTCGAATTCTAAGAGTGGAAGGGAGAGAAGTAGGTAGTGGTAATAAGTCGATGTCCTTTTTATTTCATAGCACTCGCAGCTCAGCTGCGGTGCTGTTTTGATGAAGGAGTGTGGAGCTCCGCTGCTTCTGTATACACACTTAGATTTTTTTACAGGAGTTAGTATTTTTACTGGATTTTTGGATTACTGACTCGGTTAAAATTCAAATGACTGTTAA